>NC_052401.1:14878276-14900776 GCF_009389715.1 Phoenix dactylifera | reverse complement strand
CTCGTCGGCAACGACGCCAAAATTTGGTGTGCTGTCGCAGGCAACCAAAAATAAAACCTATACTCCTAAAAATATATATGTAGTAGTGCGAGTAAGGATCGTTCCCATGGAGAGTATCTAGCCTAGTTTTATGCTACTTGAATAAGGATGGGGGGCTTAGAGTATAACGAAAACAATAAAACAACTAAAGAAAATTCAGATTAAAGTATTGAAATCAATCAAAAGAACAAATCTTGGTCTAAGTCAACGTCCACCATCGGAATTTTACAACTGATCATTGATGCAGATATATATCAATTCGCACTTTGAATATTCACCGTTGGAACTATATTCCTATCTCTTCTTAGTCATAGTTGATTAAAAACAAGCGATCTAATTAATCCTAACTACTAAACAACCCAAGACAAGCGCTAAAGGTTTAATGTAGTAGCAGCTTTAAGAATTAGGGAGATTAATGAAGCTAAACCACACAAACACAAGCAGTTGCATTTAATTTAGTCGGATGTTCTTCCTAAGATCGGAAAATTTCTAACGCAGCAAATCATTAAATCTTAGTTGTTTCACAGATTAAAGGGATCAAACAATTATGGATCTGATATCTAACCTAGCAGTGGATTGCAATGAATAATAAACTAGTAGGCCTCCTAGCAATTAAACAAAACAATCATGAAAGTAGGCACAGAAGAACATCCGATACTCAAGCATAAATTGAACAATAAAAACAATTCAGATCTCACAGTTTTATGGATTCCGAGGCTTCTGTTTCCTTAGACCAATAAAAGCTTTAGCCATGCAAAGCCATGGATGCACACTTTCAAGGAGAAAAAAGAAAGAGGAGTCCTTCAAGAGAAAAGAGAAAGAGGAGTCCGTGCAGCCTCCTTTCTTTCACCTTTATCCCTTCCTAAAAAATCTCCTAACAAATACTCAAATCTGGCTAATTAAAAAAATAAAATAAAGTCTTAATATAACTAGGAAAGTGGTGTTTCCAGCTGGGATTTTCGTGCATCAAATATGGAGACTTCTGAAAATTGACCGAGTCAAATCCACGTACTACAGGCTAAGGACGTGCAGCAATTTCAAGACCAATTTTGACCTTGATAAACCCAGTATCTCTCAAAACTCAAAACATAAAAGTTGTATATCTTTTTCTTGGCATTCCACAGCATCTTGAATCATCTCAATCAGAGCTCGGATGAGAAGGTTATGATAAGATTATGAAGCAATGTTGAAACTGTCCAAAATCACCTAATTAGCTTCGTTTTGCACTTAATGCCTCCATTTGCATCCTAAATCAAAATATAAGAATAATGAGTACATTTAGGCACAAAATAAGTATAAAAGACTAAACATTAAGGAAGAAAAATATGACATTTTGCATTCTCATCAATATGACTCGGAAGTCAATGAGCCAAGAAACCCAGCTTTCTCCATTTTATTCATTCTGTCCTCTCTAATATGGTCAAGCCTGAGGTGCCACAAATACTTCTGGTTTATCTCATCTCTGGATCTTTTGGATCCTATGATACTCCCTACTTGCTCAGGCACATTCACAGACACATCGACATATAAGTGATTGAGACTGTCAATCATGAAACCACGTGCAACTAATTTATTTCTGAAATAAATAAAACAGCTGTCTTTATCAAATGTAAAAACATGACTATCCTATGCTAAACACGAAACATAAATCAAATTTCTGCTAGCAGCAGGGACATAATTACAGTCTCTAAGCAATAAACTAAAATCAGACGGTAGTCGTAGAGGATAGGTGCCCACAGCTACAGCAGCAACTTTTGCCCCATTGCCAATTCGAAAGGTTACTGCACCTTCCGCCAGTCTTCTACTTTTCTTTAGACCCTGCATAGTAGTGCACAAGTGAGCACTAGAACCAGAATCTATAACCCAACTAGAAGTAAAAAAAATCGTAAGGTTAATTTCAATTACGAGCAAGTCTAACATACCTTCTGAAGGTGTGTCTGTCTTTTTGTTCTTCAGGCTCTTGAGATATGAAGGGCAGTTTCTTTTTCAGTAGCCGTCGACGTTGCAGTGGAAACATTTTTCTTTGTTATTAGCCTTTTTCTTTTGAACTTCCTTCTTTGGCTTCTTATTTTTCTTCTGCTTCTTCGCTAGCTTCTTTTTCTTCCAAACAGACTTTCTCTTGGAACCAGAAGTCAACTCAGCAGTAAGAATAGTGCCCCTTGAACCTTTCAAGGCCCCTTCAGCAGTTACCAACATGTTCAACAATTCGGTCTTAGTGCATTCAATCTTATTCATATGGGAGTTTACTATAAACTGCCCAAATGAATCAGAAAGGGATTGCAGGATCAGATCTACTTGCAATTCCTTATGCATGGTCATACCGAGCTTCTCAAGCTCCTCTAGGTCCTTGATCATAGTCAGACCGTGATCATGGAAAGACTGCCCCTTGCGCATCTTTGCCTTGAAGAGCCTCTTGGATACTTCAAAGCATACTGTGAGGCTTTGCTCACCATACAACTCTTGCAGGTGTGCCAATATTGTTGGAAATTGTATCCTAAATGTCAATCGTTAGCATATTGATGATTGAATTTTGTAAATGAATTGACAAATTAATAAAGTGTTATTTGGCATTATTCATCATTTCATCTTCAAGTGAACTCTTATATGATGAAGTCCTTAGGACTTATGTTATGATAAAGGAGGATTTATCTTTGAGTCCTTAAACTTGTTTGCAACCAAATGATATGTTGTTACTAGGACGACAACATTATCGAGATTAGGTCATTGTGTGACATATACGTTGGTTGTCCTCTTAACCAAGGAGTGAGGAGATACTGGTATGCCACACAGGTGAAGTGTAGGAGTACATTTCACCGAACGTGACCAATTCCGAAATACTCTACTATCAAGAGATGTTCTGAGTAGATATGGGTATAAGTTTGGCCCTCTGATCTGAGACCGCAACCTGTGACTAGCAAGCAACTCACTGTACTTTGGTACCGGACTACCTGAATTTCTAATTCAGTGACGGAAGGTCACTGGGTGCAGTCAAGTACTTGCATAGTCAGTTGTAAGTCAAGATGGAATTGACCCCTCCTGAAAACAGGAGATAATGTCTTGTGATTAATTTAGCAAAACCTTGGCCAGGGTATTTCCAGTGAGGAGTCACGGGATATTTAAAGTTAATCACATAATGGATATACTAATTATAAGGTTGACAGTGAGCTCTAAGTCATCCTGGCATTAGGAGTCAAAGGGATTGAATTATACAGTAACCATAGTTCAGGATTCCAGAATATTTGCTTCGCATATATTCGACCTATCCGGACGTCGGATACCATTGCTAGATGGTCACATCGATTAGTATAGAAAGATGTTTCTATACTACCGGTTTAGGTTCGAACCTATGAGATCACACGCATAGAAGTTTCTAGGTTGATCAAATGGCTGATTGATGATTAACAATTATTCAGGGTTAATTTAGTCAATTCGATTGACAAATTATCCTAAGCAAAAATTGCATTAAAATAATTATTGAATTATTGAAGGATTAATTAGCAATTAGATTGCTAATGAACTCAATTTGATTGAGTAATTGGGCTTAGGTTGAGCCAAATTGAATAGGATTCAATTTGGGCTGCATCAGGGTTTGACCTAATTGGATTGGGTTCAACCCAAGTAGATTGAGCTTGACCAAATTGATGGAACTTGACCTAATTGGATTGGGCTTGATCCAAATCAATTAGAAGACCTTATTTGATGAGGATTATGAGTCCAAATAATCAGAATTGGATAAGGAGAAGAATCCCTAAATTTTAGGAACCCATCCTTATCTTCTTGGAGAAGAATGACACCTTGATTTATCCCCAATATTTTCCATGCCTATCCTCCTTATTTTTGGCCAAAAATTAGCATAAGAAGAGAAGAGGCGTGGATCTATATTTTCTATAAAAATGGCACGTTAAATCTTTCTAGAAAGATTTATATGAATTTCCTAATTTGTAGGGATTGCATGGTGCATGAAATAGGGTGGCCTATGGCTGAACATTGGATGCATAAATTCCTATCTTTTAGGGATCCAAAATGTACAAAATTTGGATATGTTTATCTCCTCTTAGCTACCAAACCACCAAAATTTTTTGGAGATTTTATCAGCTAAATTAGTTGACTAAATTAGGTGTGAAATGTGGGATGGTCTTTTGGCTATAAAAGACCCCCATGCCTTGGGTTCAATATATACAATATTTAGAAGTCTCAAAAAATTCTGAAAAAATTCTCTGAGGGCCTCCATCCCTTCTTATCCTTCTTCCTGACGTCCATCCTCCATATCCTTGAAGGTTGAGTGTTTAGAAGAAGATAGCTTCAGCCATTGCAACGTTTCTGCGCGAGCTAGCACTCCCGTGGAAGACAATCTACCTAGGGCTGTACTTCTAATAGAGGCCATTCGTGTGCGTGGCTGCGAAGTCAAGGATCAGATCCAAAAGTTTCTTCTATCATAAAAGGTATTAATCCCACATCAGTATTATATTTTGGAGTCTGGGTCTAGGTCTGATTCTCCGAGGTTTTACCCTCCTTTGGGGCTCCTGACGGAGTTATCTCCAGAATCCATTCGATGGATATTCGAAGATTAATCAGAATAGAGTATTTACCTTTCATATCTAATAGTTAATCATGCATGAAAGTTTTAGCATAATTATTTAAATAATTTCGGCATAATCCTATGTGTTCTTAAGGTGCTGATTTCTAGATTTGATCTTGTAAGCATGCATGAATTAAATTGTTTGATTCGGTTTTTTGCTGCATTTTAAAACTTAAAAAGAACTACGTATGGCTTGATCTCTCTTATGAAGGGGTACGTAGGTAACCTGATCAGGTTCAGCCATGGTTAAAAAAAAAAAAAATTCAGCATGCTTAATACCGAAGAACCTAGGATTCACTTTCAGTGGTATCAGAGCCAGGTTCGTGTTTAAATTTTTATGTTTTAATTTTTGTAATTAAATCTAAAATCATGAACATGTTTAGATTAGATCTAAAGTATTTTTATGATTGATTTAGTTGCTGATTATGCATGATTAACTAGATCTGAAATTTTGGATGCATATGAGGCATGTTTGTGTTAGGATTAGTAACATGAATAAATTGAAATCATAATATTGTTTAGATTAGATCTATATAAAGTTTATGATTCATTTGATCTCTGATTTTAATGAACAAATCAGATCTGAAAATAAAAGTAAAAAAATAAATACATAAGATGTATGTTGTTTGAATTAATTCATGTTGTTATGTATATGTGAGGATGATAGTGGTATTTTGATGATTAACACAACCATTGAGGAAATATCTAATTAAATACTACAAGTTAACATGATACATCATTACTGAGTTCGTCACTCTCGGTACAATAGAAGAATGAGATCAAGATGTATTTCAATGATTAATAATGAGATAAAATTTGCGATAGAAAAGGGATAGTGAATTCTAAATTCTAATTCCACAAAGTTTTAAGTTAAACGTACTCTTAAGGGGACAATAGTAATTTTCATTGTTAAGAGTATGTAGCACTACCATGGCATACATTCAAAATTGCTTGAAGTATATTTCATTGATTGTATGGATGAATCTAACCTTAAGTTGCAGCAAAGTGTGGAATGAGTCGACCCCAAGATTGGTGGAGTCGACCCCGGCACATCATGAAACCATCAGGCACACTTCTGCAAAAATGGCACGGATGAACAGTAGTTGAGTCGACCCCATCTTCAAGCCTCTAGAAAACAAGTCTCTGGAATTTTTGAGAGGGTCGACCCCAATGAACTTGAGTCGACCCCACTGTACCTTGAGTCGACCCCAAAAATTGTTGAGTCGACCCAAGTGAAAAACAGCTGAAATATAAGGTTCTGTGTTTCCTAAGAGGGCCGACCCCAATGTAGCAGGAGTCGACCCCAGTGAAAGTTGAGTCGACCCCAAGTCTGATGAACAGTGGTTTGGGTCGACCCCAGAAAAGTTTGGGTCGACCCCAGCACGGGCAGAAGCATAACGGCTAGTTCTGCAGAAGTACTTTTTGTCCTCCCAACAGTAAGTAACGGCTAGTTTTTGAAATCTAACCAATGGGGGGAGTCCAATGGATGTGAAAAACTATTTAAAGTGACACTATTCATCAAAGAAAACATCCTTTTGCAAAATATCAAAGCTCACACAAGAAAGACAAGAGCTTTAATCTTCTTCATCCAAGTGCTTCACTCAAAGAGTCAAAAGGAAGTGATTGAGCAGATTCTAAGAGACATTAAGAGCTCCATCAACCCTTGAAGAGTAAAGCAATCTTGGCAAAGAAGAGAGAAGTCTCATCAAAGCAATAACTATATTCTAAACTCTTCTTTGTAACTCATAATTGGTATATTTGCTCATTTAGAAGTTTCAACCTTTTTCTTCTTCTTAATCACCTTGTAAAGGTTTGTTGGTGAGCCCGTAAAACCAACGGCGTAGGTTTGTTGGTGAACCCGTAAAATCAATTGTGAAGGTTCGTTGGTGAGCCCATAAAACCAACATAGGTTTTTGGTGATTTTGGAAAACCAAAGTGTAAAGGTTTTTGGATTGTGAGCCCGAAAAACAATCCAACTATAATCCGCGGAATTATAGTGAATTCCCAAGGGTTCGCTTGGGGAGTGGACATAGGTGCTTAGGAGAGAATCGAACCACTATACTCCTTGTGTGTTTGCATTGTGTATTGTTTTAACTTCACTCACTCATCAATTAACTCAATTAAGAAAGTAAAAATTTAGAGAAACCAATTCACCCCCCCTCTTGGCTTGTCACCTTGGGCAACAAGTGGTATCAGAGCAAGGTGCTCACATAGTATTTGTTGATCTCACAATCAAGAGACAAAGATCATGATAACCCAAGTAGGATGTTCTATGAGCGGAGGCAATCCACAAATAGACCTCCTCTGTTTCATGGCACTAATTACACATACTGGAAAGCTAGGATGAGGATATTCATTCAAGCTCTAGATTATGAATTGTGGAATATCATAACTAGAGGACCACACACACCCACAATTAGTATAGAGGGCACAATCATTCCCAAACCAGAAATGGATTGGAATGAGAGTGATAGAAGACCAGCACAACTAAATGCTAAAGCAATTAATGTACTTTACTGTTCACTAGATGTAAGTGAATTCAATAGAATATCTACATGCATCTCCGCGAAAGAAATTTAGGATAAACTGGAGGTCGTGACATGAATGAACTAATCAAGTCAAGGAGTCAAAAATAAATATATTAGTACATAAGTATGAGTTGTTTAAAATGGAATCCACTGAGTCCATAACTGAAATGTTTACTCGATTCACGGAAATCATAAATGGGCTAAAGAGCTTAGGAAAGTCTTATACTAACGCTGAACTAGTGCGAAAAATTCTCAGGTCTCTACCAAGAGTTTGGGAGGCCAAGGTAACAGCAATTCAAGAAGCAAAGGACCTCAATACACTGCAATTGGAAGAACTTCTAGGATTACTCATGACCCATGAGTTGACCATGAGGCAAAATTCAGAAGATGAGGTAAAGAAAAGAAAGACCATTGCCTTGAAGTCTACCGCTCCAAAATAGGAAACTGAATCAGAAGAATCTGATGATGAGGAGAAATATGATGAAGAAGGAATGGCTATGCTTGCAAGAAAATTTAGAAAGTTCATGAGAGGAAAGAAGAAATTTCATAAAAAAAAGCCCTTCCTCAAAGGTAGCTCAAGTAAGAAAAAGGGTAAGGACAAAGAAAAGGAAAAGGAAACATCAATTTGCTATGAGTGTAACAAGCCCGGATATTTCAAGATAGATTGTCCAGAATTGAAATGGATGGCAAGAAAACTTAAGAAGAGAAACTTCATGGCTGAATGGAGTGAAAGTGAGGAGTCAAGTTCGAAAGAGGAAGATCAACAAGAGACGGCCCAAATCTGCTACATGGCCAATGACGATGAGGTAGATTCTGAACTTGAATGTGATTTTACAGTAGAAGAGTTACATGATGCATTTTTAGAACTCATGGAAGAACACAAGAAATTAATCAATGATCAAAACTTTTATAAGTCTAAACTTAATTGAGAATTAAGTGTTATGAAATAGAATTGTAACTCAATTAATTGACATTGCATAATTCTTTGGGTATATGGGTTAGCTTGAATCAAGTTCCTAGGATTGGGTTAGACCTAAGGTTAGAATCATACATGGACAAATAGAATTAATTGATCAAATCTAATTAAGTAGTAACTAGATTAGGTCAAGAAAATTCTAGGTCAATTTACAATAGTTGTAGATGGATCAAGTTCATATCTTTGATTAGACCAAGATGGAACTTGATTTAGGCTCAGAGGTGTAGCCCGAGTCATTTGAGTAATCAAATCGAAATTGATTAACCGGTCGGTGTCTAAGGTAAGTTTGGCAGTTTTGACCGATGATTTTTAATTGGGAGCTACTCGTACTGATTTGTCTTTGTCGAGTTAATGGCATATCCCTTCCACCGATCTCACTTACCTGGCCGACATGGTCAATCACATTTTTATTGAATCACTTGATGATTTGAGTTAGTCCATGCCTATAAGAAAAATCAGTTTGACTGATTTAGGTGCCTCCTTAACCGGTTTCAGTCTAATCTGATTTGGTGAAGTCAGTGGGAGAAATTAGTGTTAGAAGTATGCCCTAGAAGCCAACGTGGCTGACGCATATTTATAATCTGGGGCACAAATTTGTAATTTGACACTTATTAATAAATAAGATTGGGTACTTTGTTTTTCATTCATGTTTTGTATGTGTCCATGAATTGTCCAAGAAATTAATAGATGATGACACATATTCTCAAAGGAGTTGAGAATTTGAGGCATGTGTCATTAGGGATTAATTTCTAAATGCTCCTGATCGATGGATCCATCACGAGGGACGGTGATCAATCCACTGAGATTAGTACACAAATCACTTAGTCAGATGGACGAGTCTCGAATTCACGGTGTAGAGACACTGGAGTGATTATGCAAGTACTTGTTAGAGAACAAAGTACTGAGCATGACCAAAGATAGTAGTCATATGGATGTCTATCCATTAGTCAGTGACTACTTATGCTGCAGTTGTATGACTTGTCCTTTGACCTGCAATGCCTCAGCTATTCACTATGAGGTTGCTGTAGTTTGATGAGCATGTGAACTTGGGCCCTAGCCATTCGGGTCCTTGTAGTGCGGATTGGCTACAGTAGGTTCATTTTGGAATAGGATTGCATCTAGATGGGATCTATCGACCTTGATAGATTAGGAGTGATCTTATGTGATTTATGAGACTGAGTTCGATAAATTTCTGGCTAGGTATTTTGGAAAAAGAGTTTTCCATATCTCGAACTGAAAGTCGTATAAATTTGACATATGACGGACGATGGGGTTTGACGAGATATCCAAACCTCCGTCACATCGGGATCCATGATAGCGGGACTGTATCATACGCTAACTGCACCTAGAGGTTCAGACATTCCATTCTGCTGAGTTGCCACCATATACTGCTAGGTGTCACTAGTGGATTGTGAGACTCGAAAGCATTCACTTGGTGATCAGTGAATCTTGGAGTAGAACTGAAATCGTTTCAGTCCACTAAAAAGAGTTACAGTGATATTGAGATGGAGATCTCAATATGTCTTACTACCAGTCAGAATAGAACCTATTGGGTCACACACATAGAGGATTTAATTAGTCAGACTATCATAATTGTGATTTGGAATCACAATAGAAATCAATCATCAATATGATTGGTGATTGAATTAACCCACTAAGTGTTAGTGAGTTAATGGAAGAAGAATTAAGTGGAATTGATTGCAATTGGATTGCAATTGGGCTGATTTAATAGCCAAATCAAATTGGGTTCGACCCAAATTGATTTGGGTTCATGATTGGGTTAATTTGATTAAACCAAGGTTTGTGCGGATTTTAAATACCACATGTCGTTGTAGGATGAATATAACTTAAGTCATGTTCATACTATGCGGACTTTAAAGTCTACATGGCGTCATAGGATGCATGCTCCCAAATCAATTAATTTTTCTAATAAGATTAGGAATCCTAATGTGATTAAAAAATTAATCAATTGATTAAGTGGACACATGTCATGTATCTATGAGCACAAGGATTGGATATTTGGCATTAATCCAAGGGTGGGTTTTAGTCCCATACTCCTAATAAGATTAGGAGAAGCTCTAAACCCAATCTATAAAAGGGGAGGCATGTGCATTGAATTTATAATCCTAGATCCCCACGCCTCCTCTCTCCCTCTCTTCTTCCTCCCTTCACCACGGCAGCAAGGGGACCTCGTCTTCCTCTTCATCCACGGAAGCAAGGCAAGAAAGATCCACGCTTAAAGCTTCATCCCCCATCTTCCTCCATTGCGAGCAAGGTTGAAGAAAAAAGCGTTCTTCTTCAAAGAGGTATGCTGCAGATTTTTATCTTCCAATATTATGATAGTCATGAGAGGTCTTTGCAAGGAGGTAGCACTCCGGTAAGACCCATTCTCAGATGATTAGAACCTCGTGTGGATACCTGTAGCGGCCGGACAATTGTGCGGCTCAAACAAGAACCTAGAATAGATCATCAGGCTGCGGTGTTCTACA
Organism: Phoenix dactylifera; assembly: GCF_009389715.1. Lineage (NCBI taxonomy): Eukaryota > Viridiplantae > Streptophyta > Magnoliopsida > Arecales > Arecaceae > Phoenix > Phoenix dactylifera. The sequence continues at coordinate 14,890,165 of NC_052401.1, read as the reverse complement.
CCTGCAGAATTTTTGAAGATGAGATCTTCAAATCTAATAACTTCTAATTTTGTTTCGGTTTTATAAATCTTAATCAACCCTCCTCAGATCGTAATCTCCCCTTCCTAATGAGTTTAAAGATCTTCTAGATTTGGATCCAGAAAATTTTTTGAATTCTACGATGCGAGGCATGTTCATACGATGAACGACGTTCCGTTCGAATTCTCCTGTGAACGTCGCATCGAACGGAGCATAACTCAGCAATTAGACTAACCGGATCTTCTCATCTATCCTAATTATGAAATTTTCTAAAATTATTAGGTCCTTAAAATGAAATGGTTATAGTGATTACTAGGTCATAGCCACCCATTAAGTTGGGTAATAATGGGTCCAATATTTTGATAATTATTGGAGGCGCCACACGCTTGGTACTTATCAAGCATTGGAATTGTCATTCAATATATGATGAGTTAAGTGTACCTTTAATAGGCGGTCAGGTGAGCCGAGCCACACTCGGGCTTGGTCGTCTATTAGTTGATTAGACTTAACCCTATCATTTAATGGTTGGATCTGACTATGGTATTCGGTGGAGGCGCCCCACGCCTGCCAAAAAACCTATGGTAAAATCATCATTGGAAGTTGCTTGGTGAAGCAATTAGTTAAGAACCTACCAATAGGTGCATATGGGTTAGCCGAGCCACACTCGGGCCTATATGTGATCTATTGGGTTCTAGTGCCTCCTAAAGAATTAAGAGTAATTTTTCGAATTGGAGGTAGAGGTACCAATTTGTATAAAATAGTGAAAGTACCTTTAGACTAAAGTCCAAGTCTAATGTGTTTAGTCAATTCATATACTAATAGCCAAATTTTCTTTTATACAGAAATGGCCACTAATTTATCACTTCGCTCATTATTGGATAATGACAAGTTGACTGGTCCCAACTTCAATAATTGGTATAGGAAACTGAAAATTGTGCTAGAGCATGAATGGATCTTTTATGTGATAACAGATCCGGCACCTGAGTAGCCCGCTGCTAATGCACGGGGTACGGTCAGAGACACTTATCAAAAGTGGCTCAGTGATCATATTACTGTCCATTGCATTATGTTCGCTGCAATGAATAATGAGTTTAGTAGGCGTTTTGAGAATGCGCAGCTGGAAGACATTATTCAAGTGTTGAATGAATCATTCGGAATTTCTGACGACGTTGAGAGGCACAAATCTAGTTGTGCCATCTTCAGTGCCCGAATGAAAGAAGGAACCTCGGTAACTGACCATGTACTGTACATGATTGAGTTAATCGAGCGTCTAAGCTCTCTTGGCTTTCCCCTTCATGATCAATTGGGGAAGGATGCCATACTAAACTCATTGCCTGGATCATACCATCCTTTTCTCACTCATTTTCGTATGACGAAACCTGTAGTGAATTATCACCAATTGTTGGGGTTACTACAGATGTTTGAGAATGATCACCAACTTCTTAAGAAGACGGTGAACTTAGTGGGAGGTTCATCCAAGGGTCGTGGTCTCTTTAAGAAAGGAAAAAAGAAAAATAAAATCCAAAAGAAACAGGTGCACCATGCTCAGCCTAGTCAGAAAAAGAATAAAAAGGCTGATCAAAGCAAGGGGGAGTGCTTCTTCTGCAAGAAGCAAGGACATTGGAAGAGGAACTGTCCTCTTTACATTGCATCCCTCGATCCGAACCGGCCTAAAAAAAGTGGGCAATCAGTTGCCAATCAAGGTACTTATATGATAACACCTTGCAATTTTTCTATTTGTGATAATTCGACCTGGGTATTGGATACCGGTAAGTCTGTAAATAAAACACCACATGATATTCTAAATAAGGTTCTAAGTAAGTCTGTAAATAAAACACCACATGAGATATAGACTGGACGTAAACCGATGCTCTCTCACCTTAGGGTTTGGGGGTGTCTAGCGTACGTCAAACGTTTGAAGACAGATAAACTTGAACCCAAGTCTGACAAATATTTCTTTGTTGGTTATCCTAAAAAAACTAAAGGATATTACTTCTACTTTGCTGAAGAACAAAACTTGTTCGTAAGCAATAAAACTGTTTTCCCAGAGAAAGAATTTTTTAGTGAAGGAACTAAAAGCTCTAATGTTAAGCTTAGGAAAGTTCAAAATGTAGAAGATCCGACACATCCACTGAACCAATTGAGTCGGAGTTGATTAGATCAGATCCAGAACCCATCTTAGATGCACCATTTAGGCGATCAGGTAGAGTACCACATCAGCCGGACAGATACTACGATTTCTTGGTCCGGGATGGGGATTCTATCGAACTTGATGAAAACGATGAGTATCCGATCACATATATGGATGCAATGCATAGGTATGACTCTGATAAATGGCTTGGAGCCATGCAATCCGAAATGGAATCCATGAAGGTCAATGATGTATGGACATTAGTTGACCCACCCGAAGGGATTAAACCTATAGGGTGTAAGTGGATATTCAAAAGAAAACGGAGCGTAGACGGAAAGGTAGAGACCTTTAAAGCCCGTCTGGTTGCTAAAGGATATCGTCAACGTTATGGTATTGACTATGATGAGATATTTTCTTCTGTGGCAATGCTCAAGTCTATTCGGATTGTGCTTGCGATAGCAGCACATTTAGACTATGAAATCTGGCAAATGGATATAAAGACCGCATTTCTAAATGGAGATTTAGAAGAGGAAGTGTATATGATACAACCTGAAGGTTTTACATCTGTAGATGAGTCTAAAGTGTGCAAGCTTCAAAGGTTCATTTATGGATTAAAGTAAGCTCCTCGGAGTTGGAACATACGCTTTGATAAGGTAATCAAAACGTATTGCTTCATTAAAAATGAAGAAGAACCTTGCATTTATAAATGGGTTAATGGTTATGTAATCATATTTCTAGTTTTGTATGTGGATGACATTCTTTTAATCGGGAATGACATTCCTGCATTACAAGGAATAAAGGTTTGGCTATCATCTCAATTTGCCATGAAGGATTTGGGAGAAGCATCTTACATCCTAGGAATGAAGATCTATAGAGATAGATCTAAAAGATTGCTTGGATTATCCCAATCCACATACATTGATACTATACTGAAGAGGTTCAGTATGATTAATTCCAAGAAAGACTATCTTCCAATGGGCCATGAAATTAACCTCTCTAAAAGGGATTGTTCGACAACCCTTCAAGAAAGAGAGAGTATGGATAGAATTTCATATGCTTCGGTAGTGGGATCTATAATGTATGCCATGACATGTACTAGACCAGACGTGGCATACTCACTAGGAGTAGTGAGCAGATACCAGTCTGATCCAGGTAGCAACCATTGGAAGGTTGTGAAAACCATTCTTAAGTATTTGAGAAATACTAAAGACCAGTGGCTTGTCTATGGTGATTCTGACTTAAAACTTGAAGGATATACCGATTCAAATTTTCAGTCAGATCAAGATGATAGCAAGAGCGTGTCGGGATATATCTTTACTCTTAAGGGTGGGGCCATCTGCTGGAAGAGTTCCAAGCTGCACACAATGGCAGATTCTATAGAAAATTGATACAAAAGAAAATTTGCCTGAACCCATTTACCAAAGTCCTCGGCATCAAAGAGTTCAACGAACACAAGTCGAAGATGGGTATTAGATACTGTGTCGATTGGCTTTAGGCAAAGTGGGAGTTGTTGGAAATTGTATCCTAAATGTCAATCGTCAGTATATTGATGATGTTTTGTAAATGAATTGACAAATTAATAAAGTGTTATTTGGCATTATTCATCATTTCATCTTCAAATGAACTCTTATATGATGAAGTCCTTAGGACTTATGTTATAATAAAGGAGGATTTATCTTTGAGTCCTTAAACTTGTTCGCGATCAAATGATATGTTGTTACTAGGACGACAACATTATCGAGATTAGGTCATTGTGTGATATATACGTTGATTGTCCTCTTAACCAAGAAGTGGGGAGATACTGGTATGCCACATAGGTGAAGTGTAGGAGCACATTTCACCGAACATGACCAATTTCAGAATGTTCTACCGTCAAGAGATGTTCCGAGTAGATATGGGTATAAGTTTGGCCCTCTGACCTGAGACCGCAACCTGTGACTAGCAAGCAACTCACTGTACTTTAGTACCGGACTACCTAAATTTTTAATTCAGTGGCGGAAGGTCGCTGCGTGCAGTCAAGTACTTGCGTAGTCAGTTGTGAGTCAAGATGGAATTGACCCCTCCTGGAAATAGAAGATAATGTCTTGTGATTAATTTAGCAAAACCTTGGCCAGGGTAATCCCAGTGAGGAGTCACGGGATATCTAAAGTTAATCACATAATGGATGTACTAATTATAGGGTTGACAGTGATTTCTAAGTCATCCTGACATTAGGAGTCAAAGGGATTGAATTATACAGTAACCATAGTTCAGAATTTCAGAATATTTGCTTCGCATATATTCGGCCTATCCGGATGTCGGGTACCATTGCTAGATGGTTACATCGATTAGCATAGAAAGATGTTCCTATACTACCGGCTTAGGTTCGAACCTATAAGATCACACGCATAAAAGTTTCTAGGTTGATCAAATGACTGATTGATGATTAAGAATCATTCAAGGGTAATTTGGTCAATTCGATTGACAAATTATCCTAAGCAAAAGTTGCATTAAAATAATTATTGAATTATTAAAGGATTAATTAGCAATTATATTGCTAATGAACTCAATTTGATTGAGTAATTGGGCTTAGATTGAGCCAAATTGAATAGGATTCAATTTGGGCTGCATCAGGGTTTGACCTAATTGGATTGGGTTCAACCCAAGTAGATTGAGCTTGACCAAATTGATGGGACTTGACCCATTTGGATTGGGCTTGATCTAAATCAATTAGAAGATCTTATTTGATAAGGATTATGAGTCCAAATAATCAGAATTAGATAAGAAGAAGAATCCCTAAATTTTAGGAACCCATCCTTATCTTTTTGGAGAAGAATGACACCTTGATTTATCTCCAATATTTTCCATGCCTATCCTCCTTATTTTTGGCCAAAAATTAGCATAAGAAGAGAGGAGGCGTGGATCTATATTTCCTATAACCTAGAAAGATTTAGATGAATTTCCTAATTTGTAGGGATTGCATGGTGCATGAAATAGGATGGTCTACGGCTGAACTTTGGATGCATAAATTCCTATCTTTTAGGGATCCAAAATGTACAAAATTTGGATATGTTTATCTCCTCTTAGCTACCAAACCACCAGAATTTTTTAGGGATTTTATCAGCTAAATTAATTGGCTAAATTAGGTGTGAGGCGTGGGATGGTCTTTTAGCTATAAAAGACCCCCATGCCTTGGGTTCAATATATACAATATTTAGAAGTTTCAAAAAATTCTGAAAAAATTTTCTGAGGGCCTCCATCCCTTCTTATCCTTCTTCCTCACGTCCATCCTGCATATCCTTGAAGAACAATCAAAGGTTGAGTGTTTAGAAGGAGACAGCTTCAGCCATTGCAACATTCCTGCGCGAGCTAGCACTCCCATGGAAGACGATCTACCTAGGGCTTCGCGTGTACTTCTCATAGAGGCCATTCGTGTGCGTGGCTGCAAAGTCAAGAATCAGATCCAAAAGTTTCTTCTATCATAAAAGATATTAATCCCACATCAATATTTTATTTTGGAGTCTAGGTCTAGGTCTGATTTTTTGAGGTTTTACCCTTCTTTGGGGCTCCTCACGGAGTTATCTCCAGAATCCATTCGATGGATATTCGGAGATTAATCGGAATAGAGTATTTACCTTTCATATCTGATAGTTAATCATGTATAAAAGTTTTAGCATAATTATTTAAACGATTCTGGCATAATCCTATGTGTTCTTAAGGTGCTGATTTCTAGATTTGATCTTGTAAGCATGCATGAATTAAATTATTTGATTCAGTTTTTTCGCTGCATTTTAAAACTTAAAAAGAACTACGTATGGCTTGATCCCTCTTATGAAGGGGTACGTAGGCAACCCGATCAGGTTCAGCGATGGTTTAAAAAGAAAAAAAAAATTCAGCATGCTTAATACTGAAGAACCTAGGATTCACTTTCAAATATCTTCTTAGCAGTCTTCATATTCCCATTCTGGCATTGGAGTTCATTTGACATGGATGCCATGATGAAGCACTTGATCCTAATGTCATCGTCCGTCCATTTTTCATGCATCTCACGCTGATCATCGGTCAGACGTGATGGTATCCTAGGAATGTCATTTTCGAGTACATAGCCTAGTTTCTCGCAACTCAGAACAATTTTGAGGTTTCTAAGCCAGTCTTTGTAATTGGTTCCGGTAAGTCGGTTGGTCTCAAGAATATGGGTCAAAGGGTTCAAAGCTGACATTGTGATCTGTAGAGAGTAAACATTCTAGTTAGATTTTATACTTGATCCCTATTTGTTTTAGGGACTTTTAAAACAAATGTACTCTCACTATTTTCTCGAATCCCTCATACTTCTCTGATGGAGAAGCGAAAACCCTATGCGACTAGGATTTCTAGTGGGTACTGTGGTCTCATCGATTTATATGCCGCCTCACCTAACAGTTATTGGTGACATATAAATGGATGAGTGTACAACTCTTGTACAATGCTTCTTAAGTAAATTGCAGTGCTACTTGGTCTCTAAGTCATGAAGACCTCACATAATAGTTATTGGTCCCATTTCTTAGTTAAGTCAGACCCACCGTATAACCGTAGAAATAAAGTCGTTATTAAGTTCTCATCTAACAGTTATTGGCGCCCAACTCCAGCTTTACCCTGCAACATCTTATGTCTAATAGAGAGGTCCAGTCCTCCAATGCATCTTGCTTACTGTGTCCAGCCGAGACAAATCAACACCGAAAAGACCTTAGCAACTCTACTACGGTGGAAGGCCTATGGACTTAATATTACGTAATCATGTCTTAGTGTTTGCAACCTTGAGCTCTTCGTAAGAGGTAATCGAGCAATTAGCCAGGTAAGCAGGTGGGAGGCTCCCCTTACTCGAAGAGTAAGGTTCTAATTAAGTAACCATCTTTCATGCTTTCTTAAACACCAATTAGATCAATTAATCTAGTATGACTAGCTCATGTTGGTTCACTCTCGACTGATTGAGGAGGTTTTAATTTAGCTCTCTAACGATTGACTATCCACATCTCATGCAAATATATATCTACCCACTATGCATAAACATAAACATCCAGGCATAATATCAAAATTAAATGTAACTGGTGATGATCATGGATCCAGGATGAGGTTATAGTACAAGCACATGCACGTCAATTGGTTAGATCGCCTTCAACTCTTGACTCGATCTTGATCCGCGCAAGTTGTGCTTGTTGAGGTATGTTTCGATCAACCATCAATGTGCAACATACATCACACATTACATCCCAGATTAATTTAAAAATAAAAAAATAAATTACAACCCTTTTTTATGAGATATGCAGGTCTCTAAAACATGAATTTAAGATGCATGCAGGAATCTGAAAATCAAAATTACATGCCATCACATAACATCACAGAACATTTCAACACATTTAAAAGGGTCCATCCATGATCATCACCATACGCATCTCAAGCATAAATATAATTTTCAGATCTGTAATTTAACTGATTATGTCATCTTATGACTTGCTGATTATGCAAGATATGATTCTAAATATTTGTAATCAAATTATCAAAGCATTAGAATCATTAATCCAAGCATACAAAAATCAGCATGCAAAAAAAATCAGCAACCTGAAATTCTGCATACAGAAAATTTCGGCAAGCATAATCCTTTTAAATTTCAGATCTAATATACCTTTAATGATTAATCCTAATCTTAATCTACATAACCATGGCTCTGATACCACTGTTAGGATCCCATACACGCCGTAGAAAATTTCAGAAAAATTCAATGCGCAGTGGATAGGCATGCACGAGATCCCGTTCATCGCATGAATGTATTTTAAAACCATCTTTTGTAGATAGATTAGGATAAAATGCTTTTAAACCTTTTACATCATTAGGAAGATCAGATCTTCACCTTATGCGGATAGATGATCACTGCAAATCTGATATTCGTGGATTTGTTGAAAGGTTCGCTTGAAGCCGCACACACGTCCGGCCTCTACGGATATCCACACGAGGTAGTGAACCGATTGAAGCTTTCGTATCTCCCCGGGGTGCTAGCTCTCTTGCATAGATGGCTATGGATGGCTGATATCCTTCCTTTGAATCAACTCTTGAATGCCAAGCGAGGAGGAAGAAGAAGGATGGATCAAGGAAGAAGAACAAAAGCCTGATATCCTTCCTTTGAATCAACTCTTGAATGCCAAGCGAGGAGGAAGAAGAAGGATGGATCAAGGAAGAAGAACAAAAGCCCCTTCGCAGCCTTTTCCTTTTTCTTGCGCTAGAACCAATGAAGAGGAGGAAGAAGGCCAAGCCACACTTCCTTTTTCTCCCTTTTCTCTTGCGGCTGAAAGCAGGAAGAGGAGAGGAGGAGGTGTTGCCGAAATGCCAAGGAAAATCATAAAGAGGAGGGGTCACACTTCTCCTTCTTTTAATCTATTAAGAGATAAGGATGAGCTCCCATTTTTTAGGAGCTCATCTTTATCTCTTTTAGCAACCAGTAAGGAGGGGTGTACGCCCCTCCTTTTTTCTCCATGCAAAGCCCCAAGTGTTAGGATCTCATGCATGTCGCAGAAAAATTTTAAAAATTTTCAGATCTGCAGCGGAAGGGCATGCGCGGATCCCGTTCATCGCATGAACGTATTTTTAAAACATCGTTTATAGATAGATTAGGATTAAATATTTTAAACCATTTTGCATTATTAAGAAGATAAGATCTTCACCTTGTGCAGATAGATGGTCTCCGCAAATTTGATTTACGTCGAATTGTTGAAGATTCGATGGAAGCCACACATGCGTCTGGCCTCTACGGGTATCCACACTAGGTAAAGCACCGATCGAAGCTTTTGGATCTCCCCGGGGTGCTAGCTCCCTTGCAGAGATGGCTATTGATGGCTGATATCCTTCTTTTCAATCAACTCTTGAATGCCTAAGGGAGGAAGAAGAAGAAGGTTGGTTTAATGGAAGGAGAACAAAAGCCCGCAGCCTTTTTCTTTTTCCTTTGTGTTGGAACCAAAATGGAGGAAGTAGGAGAGCCGCCAAGGCTCCTTTTTTTTCTTGTTGCTTGCGGCTCAAAGAAGGATAGGAGAGGAGGAGTTTGCTGCCGAAATCCTAAGGAAAAACCATGAAAAATTCGCAGCCCCTTTGAACCCCTCTTTTATGGTGTGTGGATAGAGATGAGCTCCTAAATTTTAGGAGCTCATCTTTATCCCTTTGTGAATTCAAAATAGGAGGGGCGTGGCCCCTCCTTTTTCCTTCACGCCACCAGCCAAGGGAGGGGTATAGGCCCCTCCCTCTTCTTCCATTTGGTTAGCCCCCACTTAATCTAAGTAAGTGGGGAGGGTTGGGTCCAAGTGTTAGGATTCAATCCTATTCAAAATAGGATTTGCATCCATTTCAATTTCCTCCAAATTCTAATCTAATTAGGATTTAATTGAACCATGACTCAATTGAACTCTTCAATCCTAATATAATTAGGAGTCATGAGATTAATTAGATTAAAATTAATTAGGACTTAAGAACTCCTAATCTAATTAGGACTACTAAAATTTCAGTCCTAATCCAATTAGAACTTTAGAAATCCTACTCCAAGTAGGACTCTAATTTAATTTGAAATTTTAATTAAATTAGAACTCTAAGAATTCTACTCCAAGTAGGACTCGTGATCAAGTCCAATTAATTAAATTGAATTAAATTAAATTGCAATCCGATTGTGATTATTCCTTCTTCAACTCACTAACTCTTAGTGGGTTAACCAATTATCAATCAAATTGATTATTTGTGATTCCTAATCACATTCAACCATCGGATCGGTCAATACCTCTAATGTATGTGACCCCATAGGTTCTATTCTGACTGGTTGTTGGATATATTGCGATCTCTATCACAATATCATTGAATACTCCTTTCAATGGGTTGAAACAATTCCAACTCAACTCACCAAGGATCATCGACCATCAAGATGGTCCCTGTGAGTCTCACCATCTACTAGTGACACCTAGCAGTATGTAGTAGCTACCCAGCAGAATGGAATAATGAACCTCTAGGTGCAGTTATCGTATGATACAGTTCTTCTATCGTGGATCCCTACAGACTGGAGTGTTAGAATATCCGCCCATGCCACAGAAAAAATTCAAAAATTTCAGATGCAGCGGAAGAGGCATGCGCGGGATCAACCGTTCATCGCATGAACATTGTTTAAAACCGTTCGTAGATAGATAAGGATTAAAAACTTTTTTAAAAATATTAGAAGATCAGATCTTCACCTTGTGCGGGTAGATGATCACCGCAAACTGATGATCGTGGTTTTTGGATGAAGGTTCGCTTGAAGCCGTTCAAGTGCCCGGCCTCTACGGGTATCCACACGAAGCAGGAACCGATCCAAGCTTTCTATCTCCCCGGGGTGCTAGCTCCCTTGCAGAGATAACTTTGATGGCTGATGTCCTCCCTTTTAATCAACCCTTGATTGTGCTTGGGAGGAGGAAGAAGAAGGATGAAGAGAGGAAGAAGATCAAAGCCCCTGCAGCCTTCTTTCTTTTCCCTGCGTTGGAAGGAAGAAGGGAGGATGAAGAGGCCACCTTTTTTTTTCTTCCTTTGCTTGCGGCTGAACCAAGGAAAGGGGAGGAGAGGGGGCCACGAATTGGAGAGGGAGAGGGCTTCAATGAATGCCCTAGGTCAGCCCCACGCCTCCTCTTAAATAGCATGTGGAGCTCCTACTTTGTCGGAGCTCCTTGATTAAATTCCAAGAGGGGCGTCGGCCCCTCTTCTTTGCCACACCAAGCAAGGAAAAGGAGGAGGGGCGTGTGCCCCTCCTTCATGGTTAACCTAATCCTCCTCTAAGGAGGATTAGGAAGGTCACTCTTGGTTAGGTCCTAATGTTGCCCAAGGTGACAAGCCAAGAGGGGGGGTGAATTGGTTTTTCTAACTTTTTGATTCCTTAATCGAGTTAATTGATGAGTAAGTAATTGTAGTAAAGTAAGACAAAACACAATGCAAACACATAAGAAATATAGTGGTTCGGTGCTCTCCTAAGCACCTACGTCCACTCCCCAAGTGACCCCTTGGGAATTCACTATAATCCCGCGGATTACAGTTGGATTGTTTTTCGGGCTCACAATCCAAAAACCTTTATACTTTGGTTTTCCGGGATCACCAAAAACCTATGTTGGTTTTACAACGAACCTTCACAATTGGTTTTACGGGTTCACCAACAACCTTCGTTGGTTTTACGGGCTTACCAACAACCTACGTTGGTTTTACAGGTTTACCAACAACCTATGTTGGTTTTACGGGCTTACCAACAACCTACGTTGGTTTTACGGGCTTACCAACAACCTACGTTGGTTTTACGGGCTTACCAACAACCTACAATGTTGGTTTTACGGGCTTACCAACAAACCTTACAACAAGAATAAAGAACAAGGAACTAAAGCTCCTAAATGAGCAAATAAAACAATTATGAGCTACAAAGAAGAGTTTAGAATATAGTTATCGCTTTAATAAGGCTCTTCTCTTCTTTGTCAAGATTGCTTCACTCTTCAAGGGTTGGTGGAGCTCTTAATGTCTCTTGGAATCTGCTCAACCACTTTCTTTTGGCTCTTTGAATGAAGCAATTGAATAAAGCTTGCCTTGCTAGGGTTCTCTCTTGAATGCACTTGATGTATATTCCAAAGCTTGCTTCCTCTGATGAATACTCCCTCTTAAATACTTCTCCAACCTCCAAATAGTCCTTCCTGACCGTTGGATTGAAGAAACTAGCCGTTTATAGCCGTTGGGAGTCCAAAAAGCACTTC
>NC_052401.1:14635473-14878176 GCF_009389715.1 Phoenix dactylifera | reverse complement strand
AAGAGTGCCTAAGCGCTCGATTAACTCAATCATGTACAATACATGATCGGTCACCGAAGCCCCATCTTTCATTCGGGCGCTGAAAATGGCACAACTAGTTTTGTGCCTCTCAACGTCATCAGGAATGCCGAATGATTCATTCAACACTTGAATGATATCTTCCGGCTGCGTATTCTCAAAACGCCTACAAAACTCATCACTCATTGCTACCAACATAATGCATCGAATAGTGATCCGGTCACTGAGCCACTTCTGATAAGTGTCTCTAGCCGATCTTGATGCATTAGCAGCGGGCTGCTCAGGTGTTGGATCCATTATCACATAAAAGATCCTCTCATGCTCTAGCACTATTTTCAGTTTTCTATGCCAATTATTGAAATTTGGATCAGTCAACTTGTCATTGTCCAACAGTGAGTGAAGTGATAAATTAGTGGCCATTTCTGTATAAAAGAAAATTTGGCTATTAGTATATGAATTGATTAAACACATTAGACTTGGACTTTAGTTTAAAGGTACTTCCACTATTTTATGCAAATTGGTAGCCTCTACCTCCAATTCGAAAAATTACTCCTAATTCTTTAGTGGGCACTAGAACCCAATAGATCGCATGTAGGCCCAAGTGTGGCTCCGCTAACCTATATACACCTATTGGTAGGTTCTAAACCAGTTGCTTCACCAAGCAACTTCTAGTGATAATTTTGCCATAGGTTCTTTGGCAGGCGTGTGGCGCCTCCACCGAATACCCTAGTTAGGTCCAACCATTAAATGATAGGGTTCAGTCTAATCAACTAATAGATGACCAAGCCCGAGTGTGGCTCGGCTTACCTGACCACCTATTGAAGGTACACTTAACTCATCATATATTGAATGACAATTTCAATGCTTAATAAGTACCAGGCGTGTGGCGCCTCCAATAATTATCAAAACATTGGACCCATTATCACCCAGAAGGCTATGACCTAGTTATCACCATAACTATTTCATTTTAAGGACCTAATAATTTTAGAGGATTTCATAATTAGAATAGATGAGAAGATCCGATTAGTCTAATTTCTCCCAATGACTTTACCAAATAAGATTAGACTGAAACCGGTTAAAGAAGGCACCTAAATCAGTCAAACTGATTTTTCTTATAGGCATAGGCTAACTCGAATCATTAAGTGATCAAATCAAAATGTGATTGACCATGTCGGCCAGGTAAGTGAGATCGGTGGAAGAGATATGCCATTAACTCGACAAAGACGAATCAGTGCGAGTAGCTTCCAATTAAAAATCACTGGTCAAAACTGCCAAACTTACCTTAGACACTGACTGATAAATTAATTTCGATTTGATTACTCAAATGACTCGGGCTACACCTCTGAGCCTAAATCAAGTTTCATCTTGGTCTAATCAAAGACATGGACTTGATCCATCTACAACTATTGTAAATTGACCTAGAATTTTCTTGACATAATCTAGTTACTACTTAATTAGATTTGATCAATTAATTCTATTTGTCCATGTATGATTCTAACTTTAGGTCTAACCCAATTCTAAGAACTTGATTCAAGCTAACCCATATGCCCAAAGAATTATGCAATGTCAATTAATTGAGTTACAATTCTATTTCATAACACTTAATTCTCAATTAAGTTTAGACTTATGAAAATTTGATCATTGCATATTTCTTTTTAATTACATATTAATTACAATCTTTCAGTTCTTAAAATACATTTTTAAATCTGAATTTTTGTAATTAATCACATGTAATCAGATTTAATTCATATTCAAGTCATTATGTTTTATGTTCATGCATCACATATATATAACAACATGAATTAATTCAAACAACATATATCTTATGTATTTGTTTTTTCACTTTTATTTTCAGATCTGATTTGTTCATTAAAATCAGAGATCATATGAATCATAAACTTTATTTAGATCATGTTACTAATCCTAACACAGACAATATTATGATTTCAGATTTATTCATGTTACTAATCCTAACACAGACATGCATCATATGCATCCAAAATTTCAGATCTAGTTAATCATGCATAATCAGAAATTAAATCAATCATAAAAAATACTTTAGATCTAATCTAAACATGTTAATAATTTCAGATTTAATTACAAGAATTAAAAACATAAAAGTTTAAACATAAACCTGGCTCTGGTACCACTGAAAGTGAATCCTAGGTTATTCGGTATTAAGCATTCTATTTTTTTTTTTAAAAAACCATGGCTGAACCTGATCAGGTTGCCTACGTACCCTTTCATAAGGGGGATCAAGCCATACGTAGCTCTTTTTAATTTTAAAATGCAGCGAAAAAATCGAATCAAACAATTTAATTCATGCATGCTTACAAGATCAAATCTAGAAATCAGCACCTTAAGAACACATAGGATTATGCCGGAATCGTTGAAACAATTATGCTAAAACTTTCATGCATGATTAACTATCAGATCTGAAAGGTAAACACTCTATTTCGATTAATTTCCGAATATCCATCGAATGGATTCTGGAGATAACTCCGTGAGGAGCCCCAAAGGAGGATAAAACCTCAGGGAATCGGACCTATACCCTGACTCCAAAATAAAAGATTAATATAGAATTAATACCTTTTATGATGAAAGAAATTTATGGATCTGATTCTTGACTTCACAGCCACGCACATGAATGGCCTCTATGATAAGTACACGCGAAGCCCTAGGTAGATCGTCTTCCACGGGAGTGCTAGCTCGCGCAGGAATGCTGCAATGGCTGAAGCTTTCTCCTTCTAAACACTCAACCTTTGATTGTTCTTCAAGGATATGGAGGATGTATGTAAGGAAGAGGGAGAAGAAGGGATGGAGGCTCTCAGAGAATTTTTTCAGAATTTTTTGAAACCTCTAAATATAGTATAATTTGAACCCAAGGCATGGGGGTCTTTTATAGCCAAAAGACCACCCCACGCTTCACACCTAATTTAGCCAACTAATTTAGCATATAAAATTCCCAAAATATTCTGGTGGTTTGGCAGCTAAGAGGAGATAAACATATCCAAATTTCATACATTTTGGATCCCTAAAAGATAGGAATTCATGCATCCAAATTTCAGCCTCAGACCATCCTATTTCATGCACCATGCAATCCCTACAAATTAGGAAATTCATCTAAATCTTTCTAGAAAGATTTAAGGTGCCATTTTTATAGAAAATATATCCCCATGCCTCCTCTCTTCTCATACCAATTCTTGGCCAAAAAATAAAGAGGATAGGCGTGGAAAATATTGGGGATAAATTAAGGTGTCATTTTTCTTTAAGAAGATAAGGATGAGTTCCTAAAATTTAGGGATTCTTCTCCTTATCCAATTCTGATTTTTTGGACTCATAATCCTCATCAAATAAGGTCTTCTAATTGATTTGGATCAAGCCCAATCCAATTGGGTCAAGTTCCATCAATTGGGTCAAGCTCAATCTACTTGGGTTCAACCCAATCCAATTAGGTCAAACCCTGATGCAGCCCAAATTGAATCCTATTTAATTTGGCTCAACCTAAGCCCAATTACTCAATCAAATTGAGTTCATTAGCAATCTAATTACTAACTAATCCTCCAATAATTCAATAATTATTTTAATGCAACTTTTGCTTTGGATAATTTGTCAATCGAATTGACCAAATTACCCCTGAATGATTCTTAATCATCAATCAGCCATTTGATCAACCTAAAAACTTCAATGCGTGTGACCTCATAGGTTCGAACCTAAGCCGGTAGTATAGGAACGTCTTCCTATACTAATCGATGTGACTATCTAGCAATGGTATCTGACGTCCGGATAGGCCGAATATATGCGAAGCAAATATTCTGAAACCCTGGACTATGGTTACTGTATAATTCAATCCCTTTGACTCCTAATGCTAGGATGACTTAGAGCTCACTGTCAACCCTATAATTAATACATCCATTATGTGATTAACTTTAGATATCCCGTGACTCCTCACTGGGATTACCCTAGCCAAGATTTTGCTAAATTAATCACAAGACAATATCTTCTGTTTTCAGGAGGGGTCAATTCCATCTCGACTCATAACTGACTACGCAAGTACTTGACTGCATCCAGTGATCTTCTGTCACTGAATTAGAAATTCAGATAGTCCAGTACCAAAGTACAGTGAGTTGCTTGCTAGTTACAGGTTGCGATCTCAGGTCAGAGGGCCGAACTTATACCCATATCCACTCGGAACATCTCTTGACCGTAGAGCATTCCGGAATTGATCACGTTCAGTAAAATGTACTCCTACACTTCACTTGTGTGGCATACTAGTGTCTCCACACTCCTTGGTTAAGAGGACAACCAACGTATATGTCACACAACGACCTAATCTCGATAATGCTGTCATCCCAGTAACAACATATCATTTGGTCGCGAACCAGTTTAAGAACTCAAAGATAAATCCTTCTTTATTATAACATAAGTCCTAAGGACTTCATCATATAAGAGTTCATTTGAAGATGAAATGATGAATAATGCCAAATAGCACTTAATTTGTCAATTCATTTACAAAATTCAATCATCAATATGCTGACAATTGACATTTAGGATACAAATTCCAACAAGAGAGTATTGGGAATTGTGTCCCAAAGCCAATTTTTTAATTATAAGAAATTGAATTATGTATATGTTTTATTAAAATGAATAAAAATTTATTCTGGCAATTTTCTATTCATCATAAGTGTTACATCTTCAAATTGAACTCATGTGTATTGTGATGAAGTCCTTAGGACTAATTTAGTGGATAAAAGAGGTTTTATCATTTAGTCCTTAAACTAGTTCGCGACCAAATGATGAGCTGTCAATTGGACGATAGCTATGTCAAGTATAGGTCGTTGTGTGCCATTTAGTTGGTTGTCCTCTTAAACCAAAGTGTGTGAAGACACTGTATGGCATAAATGTGAGATGTAGGAGTATATCGTCACTGAACAGTGACACCTGCGTAGCACTCCACTGTCGGGAGTTAGTTTGCAAAGCGTATGGACATAAGTACCCCTTAGACCTGAGACTGTCACGGTGACTTGCAAGCAACTCACTGTACTTAGGCACTAGATGACCTGAATTTCTAATTCAGGGATCAGAAGGATGCTAGGTGTAGTCAAGTACTCGCGAAGTCTGTGTATGAGTCAAGATGGGATTGACCGCTTCAAATTTTAGGAGTTGATGTCTCACTGTATTTCAATTCAGTAAAATCTTGGTCAGGATAAACCAAGTGATAGGTCACTTGATTTGATTAATTGAAATACACTATGGATGACCGGACCCAGAGTTCGATAGTCCACTCTGAGATCATCTTGAGCATCGATGGTCATAGGGATGAATTATGCAACAACCATACATCTAGGTTCTTGAATGTTGCTTTGCATATTCGACCTATCCGGACGTCAGGTATCATTGCTAGATGGTCACCTCGATTAGTGCATGGAGTAGTCCATGTACTACCGGCTTAGTGTTCGAACCTATCGGAGTCACGCACATTAGTCAAGCTAAGCAGGAAGGTCTTGACCTAATTTAATTAAGAATTAAATTATGGGTTATTTGGAATTTGGTTCTGTCTATGTTCAGTTAGCACTGAACATGAGGTACATGCTAAATTTCATGGATGAACAACTAATTAAGTCTGTATTTCGGGTCAATCAAGTTTCAATTAATGTAATTGAATTTGATCAGGACTCAATTGTTGAGATTTGATTTGATTGGGTCTAAATTAGTGTAATTAGGCTCGATCACGATTTAATCAGGATTTAATTTCGTATTTGTTCTGATCTAAGTCGGGCTTGGATCGAGCCGAAACTGGACCCATTTGAATCTCCCATGAGTCGGACTCATGTGGAATTTTTTCGGGTCAAAAATTCATTCAAATGGGCTGCCAATTTGGTTTAGAACCAAATAGGCTAACTTATGATCAAATGGGCTGACCTATTTGAATCAGAAGTTGACTTTTCCCATTTGACTTGGCTACTGACCGTGAATATTACTCATGGACCCGTGGACCACCCCCCTCATGGACCATTAACATTTTTTTGTGTGCCGCGACTCTCACCTGGGATGCATGAAACAGAGAAGCTCTGTTCCATGCATCCGTGGCCCTTTGGACCGGCGATCGCGCCACCGTCTGGCCTCCGACCGCTCTGCCGTCTAGACCATAATGTCCGATTTTGAACCGGCAACATTTCGGTTAAATTTGATTTTTGAAATTCGACTGTTATCGGATGAACTGGATGATTTTCTCCATGTTTGTTTTTGAAACAAAATGTTATGAATCTTACATTTAATCAATAACGGCAGCTCATGACTCCTCTTAAATCCTCTCTGCGTTGGCCTATAGATAGACCAACGTTTTCCTCTTGAAATAGAGAATGAATCAGAGAGGAAAAGGGAGTGAATTTGTCTGTGAAATCTTTGGAAGAAGCTTCACAGACAAAGGCTTCGGTGGGAGTTTTCTAAAGGAGAAGAGGAAGAGAGAAGAAGTGGTCCTTTTCTCTCAATCTTCTCACCAGTGGCAAGCATCCAGATCCTGTTTTCTGGTCTCCTCTCTTCTCCTCTGCGATCGGTCCAGAATCAAAGCTCTCGGGTTGGAAACGGGAGAGAAGGAAGCAGAAGAAGGAGAAGAAAAGAAAAGTGTTTTCTTCTAGGGTCCTTTTTGCAAAAAATATTTTTGCAAAATACAGATATCGTCCAACCTTCCTGCGAAGCTCGACGTGCGCGCGAAGTAGAGGGCCTGCAGATCCAGGCCTCGCGAAGCAACATTCAAAGATCTAGATCCGGTCTACCTCGACCATCTTCCGCTGCGGGATCGAGGTATGGTTTACATATTAGTATGTTTAAGATTTATAATTGTTATAAAAATAAAAATAATAAAATTAAAACTAATTTTTATGCCTGGCGTCCGATTTTATCGGACAACTCGGGAAATTTTCCCTTCAACTGGTATCAGAGCCAGGTTGGCCGATGGAATTGGCCTATAACATCTAGAATTATGCATGATTTAATTTTTAAATTTAGATTAGATCTAGATTTAATGATAAAATATCAATCTTGTGCTGAATTATAAGGTTGTCCTGCTATAAGATTAACCCCTTATAGTGAAAAGGTTGTCCTAGTACAAAATTGAGATTAATTTGTATCATAAAATAAATAGTTTATTTTTGTGAAATTATGCATAATTGATGTTTATAAAATTTTAGTTTTAAATTTATTATGACCACAAAATTTAAATATAAATTGTTTATATTTGGAATAAATTGATACCTTGAATCCATGATCATAATACATTTAATTAAGAATTAAATGTTGAATTTAAAATTTAAAATTTGAATTTCAAATAAAGATTTAAAATTCAAAATTTGAAATTTGAATTAAAATTTAAATTTGAACATGAGATTTTGGGCATGGGTTAGCACAATCAGATTAGTTGACTTGGTTAGACCTAATCATGAAATTAAATTGAAATGGACTAACTTAAGAAACATGATTTAATCTAATTAATAGTTGAACTAGACTAAATCAAGGTTTATAAAATGATCAAACTCAATAGTTGTAGTTTATCATATCCAAACATTTTAATTGGATCTGATTGTGGCTCAGTGGTCGAGCTCGAGTTCCCAAGGATAACCTAAATCAACTTGATAAACCAATTGGTGTCTAAGGTAAGTCGGCATTTGATCATGGTTTTTAATTGGGGATACCTCTTACCTGGCCAACATAGTTGGTGTCTAGGAAAGAGGTTAATGGCGTAACCCTCCCATGATCTCTCTTACCTGGCCAATTTGGTCGATCAAGTTTTGATTAAGGTACCTTGAGACTTGGCACTCACCCATGCCATTAAGGAAAATCAGTGTGACTGATTTTGGTGTCTAATAGACTAATAAGAGCTAGTCCTCTGTATGATTTGGTGAAATCAGTGGGAGAATTTAGAATTATCGGTCAGTGTCACATATCAATTAAAATTCTCTAAATTATTAGGTCCTTAAAATGATAAAGTTATATAGATAACTAGATCATAGCCTCCCATTAAGGTGAATGATAATGGGTCCAATATTACAGTTGAACATGCAGGACGCTTCCGTCTGGTGTTCCTCTGAATACTGAAATTATCCTTCATTATATGATAGCTTTTTGAGCTATCTAATTGTGATTAGGTTGGCCGAGCCTTCCTCGGGCCTGATCATACATTAGGTAGTGTCATTGAGTTAGTTCATTAATGGTTGGACCTAACTAGGATTTTCAATGGAGGCCTCCGCCTACTGATTACCATCTGGGGCAAAATTGATTACTAGAAATTGTTTAAAGAAATAATTGGTAATGTACCTACTCTTAGATGCACATGGGTTGGCCGAGCCTTCCTCAGGCCCGTATGCAGTTTATGCGGATTCTAGTACCCACTAGGGAATTAAAGTAATTCCTTGAATTAAAGATAGAGGCTGTTAATTCGATTAAAATAGTAGGAGAAAATTTTAGACTAAAGTCCAAGTCTTTAGGATTAAATAAATCATATACTGATTAGTTGGGTTTTTCCTTTATTTTTTAGATATAGCTAACTCATTGTCCCTCCGAACACTATTGGACAATGATAAGCTTAATGGACCTAACTTCGATAGCTAGTATCGAAAGTTGAAAATAGTATTAGAGTATGAACGAATCCTATATGTGATATCAGATCCTGCACCTGAGGAACCTGCAGCCAATGCACCACGTGCAATCAGAGACGCTTATCAGAAGTGGCTCAACGATCGCACTACAGTGCGCTGCATCATGAGGGCCTCGATGAATGACGAGTTTAGTCATAAATTTGAGGAAGCGCAGCCAGTGGAAATCCTTCAAATGTTGAAGGAGCCTTTCGGCACACCTGATGATGTTGGATGACATAAGACCTCCTGCGCTATATTTAATGCCCGCATGAGGGAAGGGGCATCGGTCACCGATCATGTATTGTACATGGTCGAACAAATCGATTGCCTAAGTAAACTTGGCTTTCCTTTGCAGGAGCAATTGGGCAAGAACGCCATTTTGAACTCACTTTCCAAGTCCTACCTGACCTTCCTTAGTCATTATAGAATGACTAAACCTGAAGTATCCTATCATGGTTTGCTAGGTTTACTGCAGACCTATGAGAAGGATCACCAACTCAAAAAGGAGTCGGTGAATGTGGTAGGTGGGACTTCTGCAGGACTTTCTTCCTTTAAGAAAGGAAAGAAGAATAAGGTACAGAAAGCTCGTGTTGGGGTCTCTAAGCCCAGCCAGACTAAGAAGCGTAAAGCCGATAAGAGCAAGGCAGAGTGCTTCTTCTGTAAGAAGATGGGTCATTTGAAGCGGAACTGTCTGGCTTACATAGCGTACCTTGATCCAAACAGGCCTAAGAAGAAAAAGCATCAAACAATTGCTGCACAAGGTAATTATATGATAATACCTTATAATTTTTCTATTTATGATTCTATTGCTTGGGTATTGGATACCGGAAGTCCAATTAATATTTGCAATTCGTTGCAGAGACTTCAAGTTAGTAGAAGATTCAAGAGTGGCGAAAGATTCCTGAACGTTGGAGATGAAAGATCAGTTCCAGTCCTAGCTTTAGGAGTCATTGAGCTTGTTTTTGAATCTAGAGTAGTCATATTAGATGATTGTCATTATTGTCCAGCATTTTTGATGAATGTCATCTCTATAGACCTTTTGGCTAAAAATGGTTATTGTTTATCAATAAAAAAAATTTTTATGATATCATTCTGAATGGTATTAAAATTTTTCGTGGACAATTGAAACATGACATTTATACTCTATCACTGCCTGTGAATGTAATGTACACTTCAAATAAATGCCCTAAGTTAGATAATGTCAATGAAGTCTATTTATGGCATTGCCGGCTAGGTCACATAAATAAAAACAAGATAAACAGGTTAGCCCAACAGGGCAATTTGGAAATCAATGATTGTGAATCATTGCCAACTTGTGAATCCTGTCTTCTGGGTAAGATGACCAAGTCACCTTTTTCTGAAAAGGGTAAACGAGCCAGCGATGTTCTTGGCCTCATACATACTGATGTATGTGGACCTATGAACGTAAGTGCCAAAGATGGTTATGCCTACTTCATAACCTTTACAGATGACCTATCCAGGTATGGATATATCTATCTGATGAAGCATAAGTCGGAATCATTTGAAATGTTCAAACGGTTTCGTAATGAAGTAGAAAAATAGATTGGAAAGAGTATTAAGATCCTTCGGTCAGACCGAGGAGGAGAATACCTTTCCAGTGATTTCTTGACTTATCTAGAAGAAAATGGGATTCTCTCATAATGGACCCCTCCAGGAACACACCTCAGCATAATGGTGTATCCGAAAGGAGGAATCAAACTCTATTAGACATGGTTCGATCCATGATGGGGTTTACTAGTCTGCCTGTATCTTTTTGGGGTTATGCTTTAGAGTCTGTATATATAATACTAAATAAGGTTCCAAGTAAGTCTGTTGAGAAGACTCCATATGAGATATGAACTGGGCGTAAGCCGACACTTTCATACCTTAGGGTTTGGGGATGTTCGGCTTATGTTAAATGTTCTCAAACTGACAAACTTGGTCTATATCCGATAAGTGTTATTTTGCAGGGTACCCCAAGGAAACTAGGGGTTATTACTTCTACCTTCCTAATGAACAAAAGGTGTTCGTAGGACTTAAGGCAACCTTTTTGGAAAAGAAATTCCTTAGTGAAGGAATTGTTGCCTCTAAGGTTGAACTTAGTGAAGCTCAGTAGATGGAAGATTTAACACAATCTACTGAACCCACAGAACCGGATTCGATTAGAACAAACCCAGAGTCCAATGTAGAAGCACTATTAAGGCGATCAGGTAGAGTACCGCATCAAGTGGACAGATACTACGGTTTCTTGATCCAAGACGCAGATCCCATTGAGCTTGATGAGAACAATGAGGATCCGATCACCTATATGGATGCTATGCAGAGGTCCGACTCTGAGTTATGGCTTAATGCTATGAGATCCGAAATGGAATCTATGGAAATCAATAGTGTATGGACACTAGTTGATCCACCCGAAGGGATAAAACCCATAGGGTGCAAATGGATCTTCAAAAGAAAGAGAGATGCAGATGGAAAGGTGGAGACCTATAAAGCCCGTCTGGTTGCCAAGAGGTATCGTCAACGTTATGGTATCGACTATGACAAGACATTTTTTTCCTGTGGCAATGCTAAAATCTATTCGGATCATGCTTGCTATAGCATCATATATGGATTATGAAATCTTGCAAATGGATGTGAAAACAGCTTTTCTAAATGGAGAGCTGGAAGAAGAGGTGTATATGATACAACCTGAGGGTTTCACATCCATAGACAAGTCCAAAGTATGCAAGCTACAAAAGTCCATTTATGGACTTAAGCAAGCTTCTCGAAGTTGGAACATATGTTTCGATAAGACTATCAAAACGTATGGCTTCATTAAGAACAAAGAAGAACCTTGTGTCTACAAGTGGGTTAACGGTTCAGTGATCACATTCCTTGTCTTGTATGTGGATGACATTCTCTTAATTGGGAATGGCATTCCTGCATTACAGAATGTGAAACTCTAGCTGTCATCGCAGTTCTCCATGAAGGATTTGGAAGAAGCATCCTACATCTTAGGGATGAAGATCTATAGAGATAGATCTAAGAGGTTGCTTAGATTGTCCCAATCCACGTACATCGACACTATGTTGAAGCGGTTCAACATGGAGAATTCCAAGAAGGGCTATCTTCTGATAGGCCAAGAAATTTTTCTCTCTAAGAAAGATTGTCCGACAACTTTCGAGGAGAGAGAGCGTATGAATAGAATCCCATATGCTTCTACAGTAGGTTCTATCATGTACGCCATGACATGTACAAGACCGGATGTTGCTTGCTTACTAGCAGTAGCGAGTAGGTATCAGTCTGATCCAGATGAGAACCATTGGAAGGTGGTGAAAACCATCCTTAAGTATTTGAGAAATACTAAGGCCCAATGGTTAATCTATGGAGAATCTGACTTAAAACTTGAGGGGTTTACAGACTCTAGTTTTCAGTCAGACCATGATGACAGTAAGAGTATGTCAGAATTTATGTTTACCCTGAATGGAGGAGCAGCCTGCTGGAAAAGTTCCAAACAACATTCAGTAGCCGATTCCGTATGCGAAGCAGAATATGTTGCTGCATGAAATGCGGCAAAGGAAGCTGTTTGGATCAAGAAGTTTGTAAATCAACTTGGTGTTGCTCCCTCAATCAACGGTCCAGTTCTTTTGTATTGTGACAATACTGGAGCCATTGCACAAGCAAAGGAGCCAAAGTCTCACCACAGGACCAAGCATATTCTGCGTCGCTACCACCTTGTACGAGAGATCGTGGAATGAGGTGACATCAATCTTCAGAAGATCGATGGAAAGGAGAACCTAGCTGACCCATTCACTAAAGCCCATTCTGTAAAGGAGTTCGATTATCACAAATCGAAGATGGGTATAAGATACTGTACAAATTGGCTTTAGTCCAAGTGGGAGTTGTTGGAAATTATGTCCCAAAACCAATTTTTTAATTGTAAGAAATTAGATTATGTATATGTTTTATTAAAATGAATAAAAATTTATTCTGGCAATTTTCTGTTCATCACAAGTGTTACATCTTCAAATTGAACTCCTGTGTATTGTGATGAAGTCCTTAGGACTAATTTAATGGATAAAAGAGGTTTTATCATTTAGTCCTTAAATCAGTTCGCGACCAAATGATGAGCTATCAATTGGACGATAGCTATGTCAAGTATAGGTCGTTGTGTGCCATTTAGTTGGTTGTCCTCTTAAACCAAGGAGTGTGAAGACACTCTATGGCATAAATATGAGATGTAGGAGTACATCGTCACTGAACAGTGACTCACCTGTGTAGCACTCTACTGTCGGAAGTTAGTTTGCAAAGCGTATGGACATAAGTATCCCTTAGACCTGAGACTGTCACAGTGACTTGCAAGCAACTCACTGTACTTAGGCACTAGATGACCTGAATTTCTAATTTAGGGATCAGAAAGATGCTAGGTGCAGTCAAGTACTTGCGAAGTCTGTGTATGAGTCAAGATGGGATTGACCACTCCAGATTTTGTATTTCAATTCAGTAAAACCTTGGCCAGGGTAAACCAAGTGATAGGTCACTTGATTTGATTAATTGAAATACACTATGAATGAATGGACCCAGAGTTCGACAGTCCACTCTGAGGTCATCTTGAGCATCGATGGTCATAAGGATGAATTATGCAACAACCATACGTCTAGGTTCTTGAATGTTGCTTTGCTATTCGGCCTATCCGGATGTCGGGTATCATTGCTAGATGGTCACATCGATTAGTGCATGGAGTAGTCCATGTACTACCCGCTTAGTGTTCGAACCTATCGGAGTCACGCACATTAGTCAAGCTAAGTAGGAAGGTCTTGACCCAATTTAATTAAGAATTAAATTGTGGGTCATTTGAAATTTGGTTCTGTCTATGTTCAGCTAGCACTGAACATGAGGTACATGCTAAATTTCATGGATGAACAACTAATTAAGTCTGTATTTCGGGTCAATCAAGTTTCAATTAATGTAATTGAAACTTGATCATGACTCAATTATTGAGATTGGATTTGATTGGGTCTAAATTAGTGTAATTGGGCTCGATCACGATTTAATTAGGATTTAATTTCATATTTGTTCTGATCTAAGTCGGACTTGGATCGAGCCGAAACTGGACCCATTTGAATCTCCCATGAGTCAGACTCATGTGAAATTTTTTCGGATCAAAAATTCATTCAAATGGGCCGCCAATTTGGTTTAGAACCAAATAGGCTAACTTATGATCAAATGGGTTGACCCATTTGAATCAGAAGTTGACTTTTCCCATTTGAATTGGCTACTAACCGTGAATATTACTCATGGACCCGTGCACTCCCCCCCCCTCATGGACCATTAACATTTTCCTGTGAGCCACGACTCTCACTTGGGACGCATGAAACAAAGAAGCTCTGTTCCACGCGTCCGCGGCCCTTTGGACCGGTGATCGCGCCACCGTCTAGCCTCCGGCCGCTCTGCCATCTAGACCGAAATGTCCGATTTTGAACCGGCTACATTCCGGTTAAATTTGATTTTTGAAATCCGACTGTTATCTGATGAATTGGATGATTTTCTCCACGTTTGTTTTTGAAACAAAACGTTACGAATCTTCATTTAATCAATAACGGCAGCTCATAACTCCTCTTAAATCCTCTCTGCATTGGCCTATAGATAGACCAACGTTTTCCTCTTGAAATAGAGAACGAATCAGAGAGGAAAAGGGAGTGAATTTGTCTGTGAAATCTTTGGAAGAAACTTCACAGACAGAGGCTTCGGTGGGAGTTTTCTAAAGGAGAAGAGGAAGAGAGAAGAAGTGGTCCTTCTCTCTTAATCTTCTCACCAGTGGCAAGCATCCAGATCCGGTTTTCTGGTCTCCTCTCTTCTCCTCTGCGATCGGTCCAGAATCGAAGCTCTCGGGTTGGAAACGGGAGAGAAGGAAGAAGAAGAAGGAGAAGAAAAGAAAAGTGTTTTCTTCTAGGGTGCTTTTTGTAAAAAGTATTTTTGCAAAATATAGATATCGTCCAACCTTCCTGCGAAGCTCGACGTGCGCGTGAAGTAGAGGGCCTGCACATCCAGGCCTCACGAAGCAGCGTTCAAAGATCTAGATTCGGTCTACCTCGACCATCTTCCGCTGTGGGATCATGGTATGGTTTACATATTAGTATGTTTAAGATTTATAATTGTTATAAAAAAAATTAAAACTAATTTTCATGCCTGGCGTTCGATTTTATCGGACAACTTGAGAAATTTTCCCTTTAGGGAGTACATGTGGATGCTACAAAAATTCGGGCTATGTTGGATTGGCCGCAACCCACTTTAGTGACAGACCTACGAGGATTTCTTGGGCTGATGGAATATTACCGAAAGTTCGTCAATGACTACAGGATCATTGCCGCGTCATTGACAGTTTTGTTGAGGAAAGGGCAGTTTCAGTGGAACTCTCATGCTGAACAGGCCTTCCATCATCTAAAGCAAGCCATGACGTCCCCTCCGGTGCTCATGATGCCAAATTTTTTGAGGATGTTTGTCATTGAAGCAGATGCCTCCGAAAAGGGCATCGAGGCGGTGTTAACACAGGATGGGAGACCCATTGCCTACATGAGCAAGGCACTAGGCCTAGCAAGGAAAGGATGGTGCACTTATGCCAAGGAGATGCTTGCGATCATGGAAACAATGCGTATGTGGCAGCCTTACGTGTTAGGAAGAAAGTTTCAGATACACACCGATCAAAGGAGCTTGCGATATTTTCTGGACCAACACGTGAGTACGCCAGAGCAGCAAAAATGGATAGCCAAACTCTTGGGGTACGAGTATCAGATCGTATATAAGCCTCGAAAGGAGAACACAACTGCAGACGCTTTATCTCGCCAACCTGAAGCAGCCCTGCTTAATGCCATTAGTCGCCCACTCTTTGACATATGGGAGGAGATACGGCCTGTCAACCGAAGGACACTTACTTACGAAGCAAACTCAGGTAGCTTGAGGCTGCGCTAGATCACATGAAAGATTACCGACTCTAGGGAGGCATTTTATGTTATAAGGATAAGGTTCTGATTCCACCAGGGTCGTCCCTGTGCTCCAAATTAATGGAGGAAATCCATAACACCAAGATCGGCAGTCATTCAGGGGTATTGAGAACCTATAAACGAATCTCTCAAGCCTTTCACTGGGAATCAATGAAGAAGGATATTCAAAGGTTTATAGCGGAGTGTGCGATCTGCCAGCAGCATAAGTATGAAGCATAGGCCCCGGCTGGGTTACTGCAACCTCTACTAACACCGACGCAAGTTTGGGAAGACATCTCCTTGGACTTCATTGAAGGGCTGCCATGGTCCAGGGGCAAGGATGTGATCCTAGTCGTCATTGATCGACTAACTAAATACGCTTATTTCTTGTCTCTCTCCCATCCATATACTACTAAGGGGTGGCTGAGCTTTTTCTCAATCAAATTGGCCATTTACATGGGATGCCGCAGTCCATCGTGAGTGATCGAGACCCTGTATTTGTGAGCGCCTTCTGGCAAGAGTTCTTCAAACTCTAGGAGACTTCTCTTAACATAAGCTCAGCTTATCATCCACAGTCGGACGACCAAACTGAAGTAGTTAATCGATGTGTGGAGCAGTACCTCAGATGTTTATGCAGTCAGTTTCCTAAGTCATGGGAGGCCAACCTAGCTTGAGCGGAGTATTGGTACAACACCACCTTCTATTCAACTGCTGGGTTGACTCCGTTTCAAGCCTTATACGGAAGAGCTCCGCCTTCAATTATCCGGTATATGGAAGGAGCTTCAGCCGTCGATGAGATCGACAACAACCTGCTCGACCGTGATCAATTGCTAAAGGAACTGAAGGAAAAATTGGATAAGGCACAAAACCACATGAAACAATAGGATGATGTGAGTTCTCCCAACATATCATTTCGAACTCTTCATACATAAGTTTAGCAAAATCTTGACATAAAGCTTCATTAGTTGTGCTAAAAATAATGTCATCAACATATATTTGAACAATCAAAACATCATTATTTTTTTTATAAAAAGTGTTGTATCTACAATTTCTATTGTAAAATTATTTTCTAGCAAGAATTTACTTGGTCTTTCATACCATACACAGAGTGCTTGTTTCAAACCATATAAAGCTTTATTCAATTTACAAACATGGTTTAAAAAGTACTAATTTTCGAAACCGGGATGTGATACTACATATACTTGTTTAGCTATATATTCATTTAGAAAGGCATTTTTAATATCCATTTGAAATAACTTGAAATCCATGTAACATACAAAAGAAAGCATGCAATAATTTAATAGCTTCTAACCTAGCAATATGAGCAGAGGTTTCATCAAGATCAATTTCTTCTCCTAGATTTTATATATAAATATATTTTTTTGGTGAAAATGGTAGTTCATATAAGTCTAACTTGAGTACATCCAGCTATATCAGAAGAAAGTAAAGAAAACAACGGAGTAGGACTATCAGCTACTGATGTCCAAAGAAGCTCTCCGGAATGCCGGGCGACGTAGGAGACGACCTAGTCAGCCGTTCTGTCCGCCTTCCGGTACACATGCGTAGAATGAAAATCACCCATCTCTTGAGCCAGTCTTCTAGTCTCAAGATGAGTGGATGACCGTCACCGTACCTGTCTACCTTCTGGATCCAATCGATCACCACAGAGGAGTCCCCCTCAAGATGCACCCGAGAGGTGCCGAGAACCCTCTTCACATAGGATAAATCCTCCGAAGCAGCCCGCAGCTCTGCTCCAACTACGGTAAGCCCTAGATTATATCTTTGAGCAACTAATATTACTTTGTTTCTTATTATATTACAGTTTTCATCCAATTTATTTCTATATACCAATTTTGTTTTAATTACCGGATGGTCTTTTGGTCTACTTACTAGGATCCAAACATCATTTTTTTAAAATTAATTTAGTTGCTCTTGCATTGCATTTATCCAGTTATGATCCTTTTTGACTTCATCCATAATTTTTAATTCTACTTGAGAAATAAAACCTAAATGATTACATGCATCCATAAGAGAAGATCTAGCCTTTACCCCATGTGAAGGATCACTAATGATAAGTTCCTTTGGATAATTATGGACATACCCCCATTCTCTAGATAAATCAAGTTTACCTTAAGATTGTTCTTGTTGATTTTGATAATCTTCATCTTTATCTTCATTCTCATTCCTATCCTAATGTTTATTTCCATCTTGCCCCATATTGTCCTTCAATATGAGCTCCTTCATTTCTTTTTGAAGTGGATCTACGACATCATCAAAACCTTCATTCTTCATCGATGGAAGATCGTTAATATCATCAAATACAACATAAATGGACTCTTCTGCTACTAAAGTCCATTTGTTAAATACTCTATATTCTTTGCTAGAGGATGAATACCTAAAAAAAATTGCTTCATCCGATTTGGCATCAAACTTTCCGAGTTTATCCTTATCATTATTCAAAACAAAGCAATGGCAATCAAGAACATGGAAATACCCGATAGTAGGTTCTCTATCTTTCCAAAGCTCATAGGGTGTTTTCTTTAAAATCAGTCTAACAAAGCATGATTTAAAATATAACATGCTGCATTAATTGCCTCCGATCAAAAGTACTTTACAAGATTGATTTCACATAATATGGTACGAGCTACTACCTATAAAGTTCTATCCTTTCTCATTGCTATCCCATTTTCTTGAGATGCTCTAGGTACAGAAAAATTATGCTCAATTATATTTTCATTACAAAAGCTTTTGAAATCTTAATTTTCAAACTTGGTTTCATGATCACTATAAATACTCAAAATTGGCAAGCTTCTCTCATTTGAAACCTTTCGAAAAAAATTAGAAAAAATTTAGAAAAAATAGAAAAAAGCTTGATTCTTAGGTCGTAAAATTAAAATCTAAGTAAAATGAGAAAAGTCATTGATAATTACAAAACTATAGTATTTACCCTCTAGGCTAGTGGTCCTAGTGGGTCCAAACAAATCCATATGTAATAACTCTAAATGCTTAGAAGTGAAAATAATATTCTTTGATTTAAAAGAAATCCTAGTTTGCTTTCTTAGTTGACATAGGATGGAAAAAATATTGAGTACCTCGACCTCGGACCAGGCCTACCACATTGACCTCGAACATAAATTGAGGACCACAACCTCGGCATTAGCCGAGCAGCCAACCAATCTAGGTCTTCGGTCTCGACTAAGGAGGAGCCACTAGCTGAGGAGAACAATCAATATGTGTCGACAAGAACTGACAGTTCTAACAACCGATAGCTCTAACAGCCTGCAATTATGGCAGCACCATGGCCTACGCCCTACCAGTGCTACCCGCCACCCATGCAGACTGGCTTCCACATCGCAGCCATACTATCAATTGGTACTTGGCCATCATTGTACACCACGTTAGGTCAGATATCGACAAAGTGAGCTCCTCTATATAAAAGGACAACCCGAGGGACCTCAAGTACACAACATGTAACACACGCAATACTACCCACAAAGTGACCTTCTACTGAAACCCTCTTTTTTCTATATTGTTGCCTTGTTATTCTGACTTAGGCATCGGAGGGTCTTTTATCGAAAACTCTATGGTAATCAGACTTCTTGCAGGCCATCAGCGAAGTAGATCAGCACCTGACACCCCAACCAGCCAGCTTTGCTCATCTCTAGCCGATCTCAGGGTCATCCGAGCTGCGGACCCACCTTGGTTTGAATTCGGTGACAACAAATTGGCACTAGAGGAAGGGCCTCCCCTAACTACATTAACATTAGTCAAAGGGAGTAACAACCAGCATGAGGTCGCGAGGAACCCATTGCACGTCATGTGTTTTGCAACACCGCATTTCAACCTCCCAAGGGTCGTTGCAGAGCCTGAAACTTGCTCTGTCAGAATAGCTCACCGCGCCTATAGGCAATAAGTAGTTCAACTAGCTCATTCAACAGGTATAGATGTTGGCCGCAACGTTCTGGGGCCTACAATATGCAGTGCATGACCAGAGCCGGTACAGCCGAAATCTAGCTAGCCCAGCCACCATTCTTAATGTAGGTGCATGATATTCACCTGGTCAGCCACCGCTCTCGACACCAAGATTCGGAGTGGCCTCACCAGAGCTAGTGTACCCTCCAGAGCAGTCTTGACCGAAATGGAAAGCGATGCACTCCAAGCCCCCATTTTGATGGAACTCATTCCAAAGCCTCTTGCCAGTTCTTCTGGTGAAGCCCCCGCCCTAGTGGGATGCTGACCTCGACAGTAGAATCATGGGCCTTCAAATTTAGGCCCTCGGAGAACATGCTCTAAGGACTAACAACGACCTCAACTTCTCCTCGGAGCCCCCCTATCACCTGGAGAGCTTCAAGAATCTCATGATGCTGCATGGGGTCATCGATGCCGTGCCATGCAAGGCGTTCCCCATGACCCTTCGCAAGGCAGCTCAATTCTGGTTCTCTGAGCTCCGACCCAAATCTGTCCATTCCTTTGAGTAGCTCACTTGCCTCTTCGTGGCCTACTTCATCTCCAGCCAGAGATGGTGCCGCAGTTCGGACACGCTGCTCGATGCGAAGTAGCAGGAAGAATCCCTCAGGGACTATGTTAGCTGCTTCAATGCAATGCGGCGATGCTGGAGGTTTGCGACCTAGACCAGTCGGTCGCAATGTTAGCGATGAAGAATGACCGACAGCCATCGAGCTTCCTCTTCTCTTAGAAAAGCGCTTTCCCATTGACTTCACCGAAATGCTGGCATAGGCCGACAAGTATGCCAATACAAATGAAGCCATGGCCTCTCGTCACGAGTCTACTGGTAGGAGACCCCCTAAGGAAGCAGGAGGAGATGCGAGGAGTGAAGAGAGATGAGGATTGTCTCATCTCGATGCGAAAGGGGTTCGCGGCAGCCCAAAAGCCCTCCTCAGAAGTACACCCCTCTCACTGTCCCAAGGACCCATATCCTTATGGAGATCAAAGGCCAAGGCTACATGCGTTCTTTGCATCTGATGAAGGGCCCGATGCCTAAGAGATGTCAGAAGAAGTATTGCCACCTCCATCAGGACTGCAGCCGCAACATTGAGGAGTGCGTTCAGATCAAGGATGAGATCGAAGCGTTCATTCGACATGGATGGCTGGATCGGTACATGCGTGCTCGACAGGGCAAAGGAACGCTCGCCCCAACCTCCGATTCGCTGCTCCTAGAACAAATCAACAATCGTCCGATAGCATGCATCATCAACACCATCACAATGCCACTTGCAGACCTACTGAGGCCCCAAGTGCCACGAATACCCGAGCTCCTAAAAAAGAAGGCCCCAAAACAATCATAAATCATGGATGAGTCATTGGGCTAGGGGGGGCAGCAGGGCCGGTCCCACCAGCAATGAAGTAATTGCAAAGTATGCTCTTCGGTTTGAATTTTCTACCTCGAATAATGAAACTAAGTATGTGGTGCTCATCATCGGATTCAAACCTTTAAAGGAGCTTGAGATCCAACAATTGAAAGTCTTTGGCATATAGGTAGGGGCACCTCGGCAGCCCTCTGAACCTACGGACTCGGAACTCCGACAACCTTCGCACTTGTTATGAATATGGCTCATTGTAATCTGAACTTATTTCCAATAAAAATTCCCTCATTGTGTTTGTCTTGGCAATTAAGTTCGACTTGGGACATCCCAAGGACAGTCGGCCCCTAACATAGAGGACTGGGGCCTCTTCAAGACCGAGCCCATGTGGAATTCCTCTAGGACATCAGTTCAGAGATGCCTCTGTAGTTTAGGGATGAGAAGGCTGCGTGGAAGTCTTGCCTACTGACAAAGGCTCGGCGTGCCTACGGACCTCTCTAGGTCGAGAATGGCCCGAGCAAAAGACCAACCCCCACGCCGAAGGCTCGGTGTGCCTACTGACCTCCCAAGGTTGAGTATGGCCCGAGCAGACGACCGGCCCCTACGCTGAAGGCTCGACGTGCCTGACTTTTCTAGGTCAAGAATGGCTCGAGCAAATGACTGTTCCCCTTGTCGAAGGCTCGGTGTGCCTACCGAACTCTCTAGGTCCCGAACAGAAGACCGGCCCCCATGCCGATGGCTTAGCATGCCAACGTCTTTCTTAGGTCAAGAATGGGCCGAGCAGAAGATCGGCCCCTACGCCAAAAGCTCGACATGCTTACCGACCTTTCTAGGCTAAGAAAGGCTCAAGCAGAAGATCAACCACGGCGCTGAAGGCTCGGCGTGCCTACCGATCTCCCTAGGATGGAAACAACCCAAGTAGAAGATTGAGCACATGTGGAATTCCTGAGGAGTCAAACTCCAGAAAGGCCGACTGAGGAGCCTAGTATAGGTTAAAGCCCCACCAGCAAAAGACCTTGATGCGGCGACCCAAGCTCAAATAAAAAAGGAGTCGAACACAAGTAAAGGCTGAAATAGAAGTAGACAAATAACAACACAATAGAAGCAAAGATCGGAGACAGGTACTTGGAAAACTCATTATTTTTTATTATAGTTGTGGACTTTTACACTAACCTGAATAGAGTCTGGACAAAAGAGAAGTGTATCAAGCTCAGCTTACTCGAGCAAAAAGAAAAAGCAAAAAAAAAAGAAAAAGAAAAAAAGAAGATAAGAAAAAAATAATGAGGTGACAGACTTGTTGCCTAGTTATGCAGCCCAAAAGGGGAGGGGGGAATTGAGTTTTTCGAAACCTTTGTAATAGATGAAAATTTAAATTGGCATACAAGCACTAAGTAAATATGCAAAGAATTAAAACAAGAAAAAATAAACAAAGCAAATACAATAAATTTATAGTAGTTTGGTACCAATCCTGCACCTACATCTACTTCTTGAGAATTTCACTATAATTTATAACCTAGATTACAACCTAGTTGTTTTTGGGGTTTTCTAAAGTTCCAGCGAAAATCCAAAGAGCCCCATCAGACCCTTCAGGGCCAGCCTCGAGGACTTGACTTCATTCACTCTTCAAGGATGACTGAAGTGTTGGCCACCATGGATGTACTCCAAGATGCAAAATTGCCAATAAATCGAGTTTCCAACTTCTAGAGTGGCACAAACTCACCAGTCTTCGAACTCAAATTAGTCATCAAAAGCAAATCATTGCCTCTTTGGAAACCTAACTTGTTGAAGCTTGCCAAGATTGGAAAATCTTCAAGCTGAACATAAGAGAATCCATGGTAAAATTGAGAATTGGATGGAGAGAGTTGGAGCCCTTACTTCTTTTCTATTTTTTGCAATTTTTGTTTGGATTTTTGGATATTTTGATGTAGTTTTATTTGTGAGGAGTAAACATATCCAAAAAATTGAATCAAATAAACCTAAGCATAAAATGATAGATATCATAGGAGGAAAGGTTCGATCTCACACCACTTGACTGCAAGATACCCATTATCAAAAGCCTTTTATTTTCTTTGAAAATTGGCAATTTTATGATACATAATAGTTCTCTAATTTGCTCCATTAACTTTGAAAGATTGAAAATGTTATCTAATTGGGATGCAATGCGGACCTATATAAATATTTCGATAGATCGCACCACCATTTTTCATGACAAATGATAATTAGCTCCAATTTGATCATTGAACTCCAGAAAAGGTTTTCTGATTGGAACACCGTGCAATGAGCGAGAAGGGGAAACTGACGTCTTGATCTAGGATGAGACCATCGGCTCGGCATTTGAATCGTGGCCCCTAATTTTAACGGCCTTTTATTTTTAAACCTAGCAAACATATGAACCAAGCATAGCTGTGTAAAAAACAGCCTAACGGGCACGAAATGCAAACAGCCAAAACAGCCAACAAGCGGCGTTCCGATGACCCGGATTGGTCCAATTAGGGTGACTGATCAAGATAATCCAACTAATTAAACTATGGATCGAGAATCAATATAAGGTATAGATAGATCAATAAAAATTGATGATAACAGAATCTCATAGTATCCAACAAGGACCAAAATGATGCCGACATGCTGTCCAACCAACAAAATGGTTTAAGGCCTCTCTATCGGCATTAAGTTAAATACAGAACACATGAACTCAGGACCCTCCACCAAGTCCATAGATCAGGGAAGAAAAGAGAGAAACAAAAGATGGAACAATTGACCAGACGGTAGTGACCAATGATACGAGTCGATCCAATCAAAGTAAGTTTATCTGATTAAAGGTTAGGCTAGAATATAGATGACTCAATAGAAATCAAAGACAATAAAATTTAATGGTGCTCGATGAAGGCCAAGCAGGCACCAACACACCAAGTGGCCACGAGGATGGCTCAAAACTGCTTACTAGAATCGATCAAAGTCATAGGAGAGAGACTCTCATAGAGTCCATCCAACATTAAATAGAAAGTGGAGAGAGAGAAAGAGGCTAGAGAGTTATATGATATGAGTAGCCGTTTTCACCCAAAAAAAAGAAAAAAGAAAAAAAAAAGAAAAAAAAGGCTAGAGAGAGAAGTTTTTGTTTTTCTTTTCTACGGCTAAACAAGGAAGGCCGTCAGTAGTACACTAGTAACAAAACGACTGACAGCCAATGCTTGAAAAGGGAAGGGAAGGAGGTGAGGTCGGGTGAAGTGAAGGTAGATTTGGCGAGCAGATTGATGACACATCCAAAAAGATTTGTCTTCAGATTGCCGATTTAATCTGCGATGGTCAACAATAGGCTTAAAGAGGGGTTGCGAAGTCCCTTAAATAAAATGGAGCCAAGGAGGGATTTTGTGAAACCCAAGCTTTGAATCGAACTGGGCCTGGTCCACTTGACCGGCCCAACCACCAGTTTTGGCCTCACGTGCGTTGCATGTGAGGGCACACAGTGAGAAGATGGGGGTTCCCTCCCGAAGAAGTCGGGATCCCAGTTTTAGGGCCTCCTCCTCCTCCCCTTTGAGACCACCCGATGTAGAGCCGCCACGCCCGAGTCTCGTTCTTCCTCCTCGAGCTGCCGGCAGAGAGAAAGAGAGAGCCAAAAAAAAAAAGAAGAAGAGAGGGAAGAAGAAGAAGGCTAACCGCCGCGGGCTCTTCTTCTTCTCCCATGAGCATGCCTCCTCCGCGGGAAGAATGAGAGGGCCGGCCGCCGCGGGCACCGCCGGCCTCGACTTGGCCTCTTCCGAGCTCGCCGACCTCCCTTCGCGGGAGAAGATAGAAGAAGAAAAAAAAGAGAAGAGGAGGAGAAGAAGTCGGGAGAAGAGAAGAGGAGGAGAAAGAAAAAGAAAGAAAAAGGAAAGGGGGGAAGGAATAGTGGAGCCGGAAGAAGGTTCTGGAGAAGAAGAGTAGAAAAAAAAAGAAAAGAAGGAAAAAAAAAAAAGAGAAGAGGAGGAGAAAGAAAAAGGAAAGGGGGGATGGAATAGTGGAGTCGGGAGAAGGTTCTGGAGAAGAAGAGTAGAAAAAAAAAAGAAAAGAAGGAAAAAAAAAGAGAAGAGGAGGAGAAAGAAAAAGAAAGAAGAAAGAAAAGGGGGAAGGAATAGTGGAGCCGGGAGAAGGTTCTGGAGGAGAAGAGTAGAAAAGAAAAAGAAAAAGAAAAGAAGGAAAAAGAAAAAAAAAGAAAAGAAGGAAAAAGAAAAAGAAAAGAAGAAGGAAAAAAAAATGAATAAAGAGAGGGGGTGGTTTACGGGTATGAACCCAAACTCGAGGTGCTAGGCACATCTATAGGATCAGCCATGGGAGGATATTAAAATTTAAATTTTTGTATACGTATATTGTGATGAATTTTAAAAGATGAATATGATTTTTGAATATTTGATTCTGCGAGGGATTTGTGGAATTAATTGGATTTGTTGTGGATTGCGTTCGCAAGGTAAGTGATGCAACCTCTTTCCTAGATTTATCGGCAAACTATATATATGTTTTACGAATCGAATTATTCGTGATTTCGAATTTAATGCATGGATTTTATGTATATTTTTAGAATATTGTATGACTCTGATTGAACGTATTTGCTTCTGATTTGAATTGTATTTAATTGCTCTAACATTTTGCCTTTCGGCTTGGAACACTGAATATAATGTAAGAAAAGATAATGGCTTGAAATAGATTCAGACTTGTAGTCGGGCTATGCTGAGGACCCTGCCAATGGCAGCTAATACATTGGTACCGCAAGAAGAATAGTCGGTGATATGGCCCTCACAGGGAACATGTGGTCATAGTTCCTGACTGTTGAGTTGAATCTGATAAATTGAAAGAAATTAAAATATAAACGATATTTGGTTTTGACACTGCATGTTTTTATGATTGAAATATGAAATAGAGAACTAATTGAACTTCGACCTGGCTATGTTGAGGACCCCGCTAATGGGGGCAGATACGTTGGTAATTGACTATCCTGAAGGACTCACCGTAAGAAGATTAGTCGGTGTTGATGACCCTACCACAGGAAACATGTGGTCATAGTTCAGGATCGACATGATGAATTGAACATATGAAAAGAATCTTAAGAATTTAAGAAATATTTGACTTGTACCTTAGAACTGCATATATATATATATATATTTATTTTCTATATGTTATTGCTTGATTTATCTAGCTAGAATGTTCATTACTTACTGAGCTATTTAGCTCATTATACAATTTCTTGTTGTTTTACAGATTTCGAGAACTAGTCTATTAGGGTTCCAAAATGGAAGAGCGACTAGAAGGATTGTGGCACAAGTTATCTTAGATTAGGGTTATTTAAGTTGATTTGTTATCTTGGACATTTATTATGATTGCTGGACTTTTGTTATTTTAAGAACTAGGTTTCCGCATGTTGGTAAATTATTATTTCGCTGCGTATTTAGAATTGTGAGACCTTATGACTTAGTTAGTCAATAGAATAAGATTGCATTTATTCAGTTAAATTATTTTAGAATTACATAATTGAGGTGTTTGGTTTAGATTGATTTGTAGCTTATTCTTTTGAAAGAATTCAGGGATAAATATCAATCTTGAAGAATTGATTTTATTGGAGATTATAAAGTATTCATCTCGGTGAAATTATTAATAATTTAAATTATCACCTTTAGATTCAAATAATAGATCTTGTTCATGTTTATTGAAAATTATGTAATGTATATGAAACTTCAATTCAAAGTTTGGATTTATAAGCCGATCTAGGGTCTTTTGTCAATATTGTTGCGGTTGCTGATAAATTTGAATTTTAGAGGCTTACATGATTATGATGGAAGATTTTTAATAAATGCCATAGATCTCGATGAAGAAAACTCTAGAAGAGATCGCCGAGTCAATTTACTTATATCTATTGATTTAAGGTCTTCTAAGTTATTTTTACTTGTAAGAGTTTGACTTGGAATCGTCGAGTTGAGTAGATGAGAGAATTAAGATTTAATTTATTTTGAATTATAGTAACTAGCCTATATGGTGTTTTTGAACGTATCAATTAACTCGAGGATTAGTCTAGATGGATGTACTCGGGGGAAGTTAGAGGACGAAACCAAAAGTTCTTGTCGTTGATTCTATAAATAATCTGGAGGTAGCTATGTAATTTTCACCAATGGATTTTCTATTGTTGACAGTTCTTGGGAGAATCTTGTGCAACCTAAATTTAGAGTTAACAGATTGATGGTTTCTTGTTGGGCTTAGACCTACAATGCTTTAACATTGGTTCCCTACTCCTAGTTATGACATCATCAATCTATCTGTTCGAAAGGGTTTGAGGTTTTTTTTAAGGATAAAGGTTGATCATTAAATCATAGGCAAAGTTAAGAGAAGAAAAAAAAAGATTATAGATTATGAAAAGTATTTGATGCTAATGCTCTAACTTATTTGTATTAAGCCGATTATAATTTTTGTGTGGAATTAATCATGAACAATTAATTTCAAGATGGGGATTGTTTAGAAGCTCGGGAATGACATGATGTTTCCATACTTTCCAAAATTTGAAGCTTTAAGTGAGTTAATTTCGAGGATGAAATTATTTTAAGGAAGGAAGAATGTGAAACCCAAGCTTTGAATCGAACTGGGCCTGGTCCACTTGACCGGCCCAACCACCAGTTTTGGCCTCACGTGCGTCGCACGTGAGGGCACACAGTGAGGAGATGGGGGTTTCCTCCCGAAGAAATCGGGATCCCCAATTTTAGGGCGTCCTCCTCCTCCCCTTTGAGACCACCC
Organism: Phoenix dactylifera; assembly: GCF_009389715.1. NCBI lineage: Eukaryota > Viridiplantae > Streptophyta > Magnoliopsida > Arecales > Arecaceae > Phoenix > Phoenix dactylifera. Next base: position 14,850,495 of record NC_052401.1, on the reverse strand, counting down.
GATGTAGAGCCGCCACGCCCGAGTCTCGTTCTTCCTCCTCGAGCTGCCGGCCGAGAGAGAGAGAGAGCCAAAAAAAAAAAAGAAAGAAGAAGAGAGGGAAGAAGAAGAAGGCTAACCGTCGCGGGCTCTTCTTCATATCCCGTGCGCATGCCTCCTCCGCGGGAAGAATGAGAAAGCCGGCCGCCGCGGGCACCGCCGGCCTCGACTTGGCCTCTTCCGAGCTCGCCGACCTCCTTTCGCGGGAGAAGAAAGAAAAAGAAAAAGAAAAAAAAGAGAAGAGGAGGAGAAAAAGTCGGGAGAAGAGAAGAGGAGGAGAAAAAAAAAAAGAATAGGGGGAAGGAATAGTGGGGCCAGGAGAAGGTTTTGGAGAAGAAGAGTAGAAAAAAAAAAAGAAAAGAAGGAAAAAAAAAGAGGAGAGGAGGAGAAAGAAAAAGAAAGAAGAAAGAAAGGGGGGAAGGAATAGTGGAGCCGGAAGAAGGTTTTGGAGGAGAAGAGTAGAAAAGAAAAGAAAAAGAAAAGAAGAAAAAAGAAAAAAAAGAAAAGAAGGAAAAAAAAAAGAAAAAAAAAAAGGAAAAAGAAAAAGAATAAAGAGAAGGTGTGGTTTACGGGTATGAACCTAAACTCGAGGTGCTAGGCACTTCTGTAGGTTTTTGTATACGTATATTATGATGAATTTTAAAAGACGAATATGATTTTTGAATATTAGGTTCTGCGAGGGATTTGCGGAATTAATTGGATTTGTTGTGGATCGCGTTCGCAAGGTAAGTGATGTAACCTCTTTCCTAGATTTATCAACAAACTATATATATGTTTTACGAATAGAATTATTCGTGATTTCGAATTTAATGCATGGATTTTATGTATATTTTTAGAATATTATATGACTCTGATTGAACATATTTGCTTCTGATTTGAATTGTATTTAATTGCTCTAACATTTTGCCTTTCGGCTTGGAACACTGAATATAATATAAGAAAAGATAATGACTTGAAATAGATTTTAGACTTGTAGTCGGGCTATGCTAAGGACCCTGCCAATGGGGCTAATACATTGGTACCGCAAGAAGAATAGTCGGTGATATGACCCTGACAGGAAATATGTGGTCATAGTTCCTGACTGTTGAGTTGAATCTGATAAATTGAAAAAAATTAAAATATAAATGATATTTGGTTTTGACACTGCATGTTTTCATGACTGAAATATGAAATAGAGAACTAATTGAACTTCGACTTGGCTATGTTGAGAATCCCGCCAATGGGGGCAGATACGTTGGCAATTGACTGTCTTGAAGGACTCACCGCAAGAAGATTAGTCGGTGTTGATGACCCTACCACAGGAAACATGTGGTCATAGTCCAGGATCGACAGGATGAATTGAACATATGAAAAGAATCTTAAGAATTTAAGAAATATTTAACTTGTACCCTAGAACTGCATATATATATATTTATTTTCTACATATTATTGCTTGATTTATCTAGCTAGAATGTTTATTACTTACTGGGCTATTTAGCTCATTATACAATTTCTTGTTTTGCAGATTTCGAGAACTAGTTTTTGGGGTTCCAAAATAGAAGAGCGACTAGAAGGATTGTGGCACAAGTTATCTTAGATTAGAGTTATTTAAGTTGATTTGTTATCTTGGACATTTATTATGATTGTTGGACTTTTGTTATTTTAAGAACTAGATTTCTGCATGTTGGTAAATTATTATTCCGCTACATATTTAGAATTGTGAGACCTTATGACTTGAGTTAGTCAATGAAATAAGATTACATTTATTCAGTTAAATTATTTTAGAATTACATAATTGAGGTGTTTGATTTAGATGCCTTGAATACTCGTGGAAAGAGTTTCCTATAGGTGTGCGGCAGTTGGCGCAACCCCCGGCTCGCGATCTCGGGCTGATAGATTTGTTCCATTGTGGGACTCCGAAAAGGAGTCAAAAATGAAGGCAACCCCTCTTCACAGCGCCCACAGTGCACTCACATCATTTCCTTTTTTTTTTTTTTTTTTCAATTCTCATTTCATGGTTTGGGCCAAGGTGGACTTGGGCTTCACCGGATCTTTGTTGTTCCTATTTTGATCACCATTGGGCTGGTCAAATGGACCGGCTCGTTTTGGGCGGGGTATTACAAATGGTCAACAAACTTGTTAGCTCATTTCTTACAGGACCTTGATCCAACCATATCTTGTTTGTTAATTAGGCAATAATCACAATCAGATCTGATCTCCCCAGATATAGGTTTGGGTCACAACAAGGACGGCAATGCAATCTCCTAATTTATACTTCATAGGCTCGCGATCTCGGGCTGATAGATTTGTTCCATTGTGGGACTCCGAAAAGGAGTCAAAAATGAAGGCAACCCCTCTTCACAGCGCCCACAGTGCACTCACATCATTTCCTTTTTTTTTTTTTTTTTTTCAATTCTCATTTCATGGTTTGGGCCAAGGTGGACTTGGGCTTCACCGGATCTTTGTTGTTCCTATTTTGATCACCATTGGGCTGGTCAAATGGACCGGCTCGTTTTGGGCGGGGTATTACAAATGGTCAACAAACTTGTTAGCTCATTTCTTACAGGACCTTGATCCAACCATATCTTGTTTGTTAATTAGGCAATAATCACAATCAGATCTGATCTCCCCAGATATAGGTTTGGGTCACAACAAGGACGGCAATGCAATCTCCTAATTTATACTTCATTGATTTTAGTTCCACTCCTTCCCCCAGCTATTTTTTCCTACAACCCCAAGAGAGACATTGGAAATATCAGCCAAAAACAAGAGCAACGTAATTTACAGCAAAACCAACCCATTATACAACGATTAGTGACATCCCAAGTAATTATACAAAAAAAAAAAAACACAACAAAAAGCTGTAGATTATACCAGATCGAGTGCCTGATATTAATTACCAAGCCTTTGGCCAAAATCTTTGAGCTGTAGGTATCTCCAAGACCTGCAGAGTGTTATTCAGTCAAGTAATTAACACAAGAAAGTGACATGGTAACCACTAAAATGCAGTTTGATTTCCTACATTTCTCCAAGAACAGAAAAGCTAAGCTGCGCCCTAAATTGTCTTACTGCATTTTCTTGGTGCTATATTTTTGCAAGAAATATAGTATGAGAATTGTTTAAGTGCCCAGTCATCGTTTTGGATGTCTTAAAAGTATTTATGTTGCTAGTTTACATATTAAAAAAGAAACAATTGAAATGAATCCATATGTACCTAAGTACCTTGATTTTGGTCTTAGATTCCTCCTCTTGGGCATGAATCCAATGATAAAAGACCATTACACACCAATAACACCTAATATGGATTTTTCAAGTGCTTTAAGTGCCCAGTCAAATTAAACACCTAATACAAACTAGGACTTCTCAAGAAATGAAAAAAGGGTGGACTAGATTGATTTTCTTGCTCAAGATCCCCAGTAAGAAATCGTTTCTTGCCTTTGGCAGCCATCTGCCTCCCTCTTCTTGTTCCTGTCTGCACATAGTGGGCAACAAGCTTCTAAATCATCTAAAAATAGGATCACAAGCAATAACGCCCAGGATCACTTGGGTTTCACATGGGTCAGGGTTGAGACAAGGAGCCCAACGAACCTGAGTTGCCTTGAACCGCCTGGTTTGGGGTTGGCTTAGGTGGTATACCCCCAGTTCACCATAAATCAAGGCATATCAGGCCTCCATGCATTGGTTCTTGGTCAATATGGTACAGTTTGAAATCTTAAGCTCAGCTACAAAAATAAATTCAAAATTCTCAAATGCATCTTTCTATATCATTGAAGGATCCATGTCAAAAAACCACCTTAGGAAATTAATGTAAGATATACCTAATGTGGTTTTAACAATAAAGAGGGGAGGGGAAGGGAAGGGCGAGGGATATGCAATACTCTTTATGGATAAAGAAAAACATACAGAATTAGGGAAAAAATCGACATCCTGATCTTGATCATCATCAGTAATTTATTACAAAAACCATATTTTAAACATTGAAAGAGCCTTCTAGAATAAAGGAAAACCAAAAGTAATATCTCATGGATAGATATAAAATTAAAACTGAACAGTTCATTGATTTTCTTTTGCCAATATATCTCTATTAAGACGGAAATAGCCCTAGATGGGGAAAAATCTTCCCCAATCACATTCCATTGCATCGTAGTCCCTCAACAACAGTCCAGTTTGAAAGAGTATACAAGGTTGCTAGAAATTGGATCCTTTTGGGAATGGTTAGTTAGATGGGCACAACATCAATTCTCTATTGGGCTTGTGGGTGTATGCATCTGTGTTGTGCGTGTGCATGTCCACTGGTGTGTGAATTGGTGTTAGGGTTAAGCTAACTTTGGAGAAGAGTAAATGAATTCTCTACATGAAACAAACCTTTCAATCTCCTAAGAGTGATTAATAAAACATCGGTAAATTGTTTAATCAGTTATTATAATATTCTCTTCCTTGAATCTCTCATAACTATGATTTATCAGTTACAATTTTCAGTCATTCTGCATGCTTTTCCAATAATTGTCTGAATCAAGTACATAATTTGTGCCAAAAAAAGAAAACATTTAGTTGTTCTCTGAGAGTGAACAGATACGCTACCAGTAGAGATGCATTTATTTAGCTTTGATTAAAAATTAAGAGTTCCACTTCTGCATAAGTACGAAAATTTTGAATATAACAAAATTTATAAATGGAAGGGACACAAAGCTAGCATGTGAAAAATCAAACATTGTAGACAATATGCAGTGTGCCAAACCTGCGTCGTAGTAGGAGCATGAAGTTAGCACTGCTAAGATTTCTTGTACATAAATATTTCTCCTTTTTGTTGCATAATAAGCATGCAACACCATGAATTTTTCCGAAAGTAGTAGTAGTTACCCTCTCTCCAAGTACCATGACTTTTAAATGTTCTCTATTGGTGCTCTTGCCCAGGTTGAGGTTGAGCAAGCACCGTGCCAAAAGCCAAAGTGATAGGAACTGATCCTTTATCATCATGGACAACCCAAATACCAAAATCTTCTTTAGGATAAACTTCAGGGCAGACAAAAGAACTACATGGAGTATATGGTCTTGGCACCTTCCTTCTCCGCATGTCCTGTAAAAAAATATGCAGGATAATATATAATCAAGATCTAATATCCAATAATGCTAGATATCCTAGACAAAAACTGGCATATTAAAATCAAGATATAACCTTTGAGGCATTTGGACCATAAGAATCCAGTGCTTGGTGAATTGATGAATAAATTTTGGTAGCTTGTTGAGATCCATGGGCGCATTTTATCACGCGAGCAGTTTCCTTTGGTTCAGTCGATCTAATTTGCAGGTACAAGATAAGGCGCGAAGGTAATGATCCTGGGATATCTTTCTTCCCATGTGTCAACTCCATTGTAACTATATCACCCCACAGGACATCCCACAACACTGAGCATGGATCCCTAGCTGGATTGAACTTTCTTTGGATCATAATGTTTGTAGGTTGCTGAAATTTATGCAATCAAAATGGGTTCTCAGTTTCCTGAAAGAATAGAATAGTGCCAAAAGCATTACAGGCAATTGAGTGTTGACCTACTTGTACCAACAAAACTCTTCGATGAGTGACTAACAGGATCTTTCCTTTTGGTAGTAAAAAGTGATCTTCATAAGCATCTGTAAATGCAAACTTTCCTCGGACTTTAAAGAGATCAACTTGACCAAGAAAGGTACCAGATTCAGCAAGATGTAAGATAGCCTTCACAATAAAACAGAGCATGTTAAGTGAGACTGTGCTTTAAACATGAGGTGAAATAAGCATGCAATGACCAGATTTTAGCATAATGGAAATGTGAAGATAATCATGAAAATGAAACAACTCTATGATGCATGGTTTTATAATTGAGACAAATATATTGCCAACATTAAGACATCTTTTACTATTATTATGAACTAAACAAGTTTAAGTGAAAAACTGACATTTTTTCCCATAATGTGCACCCTAAGAGGTATTATGGGTTACAAAAGTTTTACATAGGAATGATTTGATGCCTACAAGTGAAATTGAAGGTTCTTTACCTGTCCAGCAGCTTTGTATTCATCATATGGCCGGAGCAAATTATCCCCGCCGATTACTCGAGGAAGGCGTCTACGGAGCAATTGCTCTTCTGATGTGATAGCAGATGATATCTTCATTCTTACAGCATTGGCTCCTTCAGTAGTTTTCGATAGAAGATCTAAGACCCCACTCACAGGCTGCGCAGCAGCACCAATTAACCCTTTCCCAACACCCTGGACAAAACCCTCAACACCAGAAGATTTTGCACCTTCGAGAGGCTTTGTTAAGATGCCTGTCACTCCTCTAAAGAAGCCTTTTGCAAGAGCTCCACCTCCTTCTCTAATAACATCACCAATGTCTTCCACACCTTTGCTATCCTGGAAGAAGCAATATAAAGAGATAATAGGTTAACTGTATTCACTTGATAGGTTTGAATCAAATATTTTGCAGTATAGTGGTATCACAACCTAAAATATTCTTAACTTTTGATTACCTTTTTTTGTCGGCTTTGAATAAATTTCTTGTCCATGGACAAAGCTGCAACACCTTTGCTCATGCTACTAAGTGCGCTACTGGCGTTGCCAAGAATGTCAACACCAGAAAGAAGTCCAAGAGGCCGACTAAGAAGATCCTTTTGGATGCTAGAAACTGCAGTACTCACAAGAGCACTTTGACGCATGCATACTTCATCACGGAATCTTTGAGCAATACGCACCTAAATATACATATTGCAATCACTATGTTAACCTATATAGGATAGGATTAAAATAGGTTTATGGGAGCAGAACTATATCATATGAAACTAACTATCCAGATCCAGGCATGACAATCAAATAACAAACATAGGAAACAAATATGATGAACTTTATAAACATCAAGACTAATCAATGAAAAAGAAAATGTAGACCCACCGGCATATGCTCCATGTTTCCCAATGCAGTCATTAAAGATGACCAAAATCCAAGTACACCTCTTGGTCGTTGGATTGGTGACATAGCCATTGATACTTTAAATCGGATCTCAGAGATGTTAAGCAGCCTATTGGTAAAAGAATTTCTAATAAGCATTTAATGAAAAAAGAACAAAAAACAGTCTCATGATGAAATATAATAAGCTTTATGCATACCCAATTTTGACTATTGGATCAACTGAAACAGCAGTAGTTGAAGAACTAAATACTGTACTAAATTTTGCTTGTTGAAACATCTCATGAAGGCGCCAAATAATTGGTTCATGAATGTTAACTAGAAAGGCAGAATTAGCAGGAACCTGTAAAAAGGTAAAACAGATCTGATTTTCATTTATATGAACATAGTAAGTCAGGATAAAGCAGGAAAAGCAGGATTGAAATATATAGAAGAGTCTTTACTAAATATAAAATTGAAAAATTGAATTCATGCAGGCCTCCAAAATATCAACCCATATACCTGTAGACCAACATATGGATACACACAAAAATCTAGGGAATTATTAGTTTGCATGGTCATTGAAAACTTTAGAATGTAGTCCAGCTGATCCCCCATTCTCTGCGGCCTAAAGAGTACTGGCATTGGAGAAAAAGGCAATTGGTTATCTACTTGAATCCCATGCATTCGTAACTTGAACCTGCCATTACGAAATAATACATAAGCAAGCAGATGCAAAACCTTGGAATTAGGCACAACTAATGGTCAAACAAAATCTAATATTTTAAGAACTTACCTACTGATTCCAGAGCCCAATCCAGATGAATAAGAAAGTAGAAGATTCTGCACTGAGAGATATAGAATTTCTTCAGGCATATGATCAACAATTGATAGCCCCAGCTCTGTTACCTCAAAAGTGACATGCAATTCACTATCCGATGCTGAAGATGATTGTTTATAACCAACCACTGATGGTTGAAAAACAGGTAATGGAACTATTTCATGTATGCTTTCTGGAGTTTCATTCTCTGGCATCCAATCACTAATTCGGCCAATGTGTATTTTTCCCTCCTTAAGAACAGAAAGATGTACAGCTTTTGTAGGTCCACTTGATGTCAGCATGGGTCTGTGATCCACAACCTCATCAATGTTGTACAACTCAGAGCTTGAAGTGTCAGTTCCATCAACTAAGACTTCCAATAACCTTTGTCTACCTAGATCTTCCCAGAAAAATGCAGCAGCAGCATTAGGAGGAAGATTGTGCCAGGAGTCATCAGTACCACCAACTTGGCGAAAGCGCACAGGTAAGAACATTGAACGATTTTCGATCCTGTTAATGAGAAATTACAAGTATTTTTATACAACAGATAAGTCTACAAGGGTTAAATAGAAGAAAAAAGAAAGGCATTTAACTCAGTGAATACCTGTAGGGGCTTGATGATGAAGCAAGGCGAAACACTACTTCGTAGCGTGAGCTTTTTGTTCCACCCCTTACCTCTACTCCAAGATACATCTGATCATTTCCCATATCGCTTTTCATGCAAACACACATTACACCATCATTTTCAATGCTAAATGGAGTGCTCCATTTGTATCCATCCACCCGCAACTGAAGACAGAAAAAGATAAACAGGTATGTTAACAAGAAGACGAAACATGGAGTACAGAATAGCAATCCAATAAACTACATTTTCTCACCTTCAATAATTCATTTCTTGCACTGGTTTGCCATTTAATTAATTTTGGAGGATCACCTGGGTGAAACCATTTTTCTGTTTTAGTGTTACACTGAGACAAAGATATACTGCATCCAATCCTGTTGATAAATAGAGTCTGCGGTATAAAATGAACAACCTGCACATATTTGATTTAGCAAGTGTAAGATTAGCATATTGTCTTGATTATGTAATTTGTCGATGTACTGAATAAGATATACATATTTTGATGTAAAGATAAACTGATTTTTCATTATCTAGGTAATAACTAAATTGTGAATGATAACATGTAGTGCACATTATAGCATTTATTCAGATGAGATGACTAGTATCATTTTTCCATAAATTGGAATAATAAAATATGAAAGCGCAGCTTGTAAGAAAATATATGCCCCTACTACAATGGAATTGCTTCATCAGTAATCTACACCCACTTAATTATCTTCATGACACTTGCATCTTGGCCATGTTCAGAAGGTAGAAATTTAAAGGAAGAATTTTAGGAACATGAAAATAGATTCTACGTGATTTTTGTGTTTTCATAAAACTTTAGTATCATTAAAGAATACATTAAAGCAGCATATATCATGAAACTAAACAATTTGAAAATGAAGGCTATCCGGGTGAAAATGGAAGCACTTATTTTGTCCATTACTGACCTATAATTCCTTGTCACTAAAAGAACAAATGCAGGTCACCTTGTTCAAATAAGGCTTACCCTGAATAGATATAGCTTAAGTTACCTAGAGTTGCATTACTCATTACAGGTGACTATCTTGTGGTTGACATAATATTGCCAAGATAAGTTGCCTATTGTTTTTTATGAAGGTTACCCTTCCATTTCCTCATTTGGAAATATGAAGTTATTGCATAGGCCATCTAAGATAGTGCCAATAACATAAGAGGACCGAAAATTTTATATTAATAAGTCAAAGTGGACTAAACCATACTTGGAGGCATGAACTAAACTGTAATATAATTTGAGTTTGATTTAATATCCTTTCCTGTATCAGGAAAACAGTAACCACAATTAATAATATGATGCTATCTATCCCAGGTCATTTTTACAAGTCCTCTGTAATTTGATTCTATTTGGAATAAGGACAGACCCCATGAGAACCAAATTGAGTCCTTACATATGGCACAAATTAAAAACAAAAGTGATGATACAATATAATGAGAAAAAGAAGTTATCAAATGAGTTTTCTTCTTTATAGGAAAACAGATACTGAATATAATGTTTTGACAGCCCTGAATATTATTGGACTGTCAGAAGTACATCATAATGGTTTAAGTTGAGTTTTTAATAGTTAAAGATAACCTTAGGGAAGTAAAAAACAAAACTTCCAATTAAAAAAGGTCCTTCCAAATGCTAAATATATAATCCTTTCCTAGAGAAATAAGGAAGAACTTTTGAGGTTTTAGGATATAACAGGGGAAATAGGCATAGAAAATGTCATGTTCTCCTAGAAAGTTCATTCAATAACGTAAAATATCTTAATCCACATCTATAAGCTCACAGTAATGCAAATTCATTTATTTATTTTACTAGGCAACAACAGAAAGTATGACAAATTCACAAATTAAAATAAATGATAATCTTCTGAAGAAAGGTTCTGATAAGGCAAAGCAAGGATCTATGGGAACTAATACAATCCTATTAAACTGGGATTACCGAAATAGGGCATAAAAGAATGCGGAAATATAGAGGAGATCGACCTTTGTTCTGTCAGAAGCCATTTTAAGGTGTGCTGAAAGCCTGTAATATGATCCATCAGAAGCAAATGCTTTAAGATTAACTTGATCCTGCATAAAAGAATAGTTTCCTCTGGCTCAGTGACAAACTATGCCGGCATGAAACAACTAAATACAGAGACGGCATGAAACAACTAAATACAGAGACGGTTCGATACCTTGCTCTCAAGCTCAAGAAGAGAAATCCCAGGGCTGTAGTTATCTGAATGACAGACAGCTACAGATATACCCAGACGTGCTGAGGTAAAAGTATCACCACGTGATTGAAACGACAAACTTCCACCACGCAGTATATAGTCTTGTGGAGACAACATAACATATTTGGGACTAAAGTCCTCAATAACTTCCAATATCTGAATATTTCTCCTTAAAACAGGATTTTTTCTATCTAAGGACTTTGAGGAATGTTTTAAGGCCAATTTCGCGGATTTAACAGCTTTAGAAATTAAGAGAGAATCAGTATCTGCATTCTCCAGGGGTTCCACCTCTACAATACGATATGATAATGGCACTGCTGAATTATTCTGGATCCAATATGGAACAAACAACCTCACTGTTTTGGGAGCAGCATCAGTTCCTCCCAGGTCGTGCTCAACACTAACACGCACCCTCCTGAATATAGTAAATGCTTGAAAATATCACATTCAAATATTTTCTAAGCACAAAAATGGAGAAAAGTAACTGTGCTTAAACCAAAAATATATTTGAAATATACTATGATTAGGATGCATATATTTTCATGTATATATTTAACATGCTCCATATAAACTTTAAGAATCCTAAAGAAAAGAGTAGAGACTGGATATAGATCATGATGAATGCGACACATGCATATACCCATGCTTTGAATCCCATCAGTTCAACAGAAGCTATAGTATTCATGTAATTTTAGCCTAAACATAAGCATAAACATAACTTGCAAGTATAAAGTGTACAGAAATATAGGGCATCAAGTTAATTAGGATCATGTGTATTAAAAACCTCTGATCTGCACACTTTCTATCATAACCCCTTATACATAATATATGTTTATGTGCATGTGTATATACATTACATACATGACATGTATGTAGGTGTAGACACACATGAAAAGAGAGAGAGATAGAGATGGATATACAAATACATAAACATGGAGTTGTAGAATATGCAATAAACATTTAAAGATCTTTAATAAAAGATAAATGGTTCCAAAATCAATGATGAGGCATCCAAATTTAAAAGCAATACTATTGATCATTTACACAACCAAAAATGTCTAGAAAAAGAAAATATATGTTTTGGGACTATCTAACCTATGCGTCAAGAGGGCGTAAAAATAGACAACTTTAATTACAATTAAAATGTTTCTCTTCTAACAATAAGTGTCAAAAACCTATTTGCTCCTATCTATAATGGTTTTAAGATGCTTAAATCATGATCAGCAGTGCAGAAATTTGATTTCTATGCTCTAGCATGCACTTACAGACTAGCAAAATTGGTACTTTCCACTTTTGCACCTACTTGATGCATCAGTAGAAGATCATGAAAACATATGATTTTTCGACTCTAGGTAGTTTTAGTAGTGCACATCATGATCAATGGTGTAAATCTTCTTACCAGAAAAAAATGGTGCAAATCTCCAATTTGGATTCTCAATAATGATTTATGAACCGTTAAATCTAATGCCATTTCTTCAGTTCAACTAGGCCATTTATGGAATTTTGTCAATGGACCAAGTGCATCTAAAATATTTAGATTGTGGCTGATGATAGCACATTGAATGCCCAAATCAATTAAAAGAAAACCTTTATCACTTTCAAACGTATGGAATGATGAAATGCCTTGATTCATCTATTGTTTAGAAGATTTCAAACTACTTGAAATTTAGTTACATACTTACATGCAAGGTTCGCCGTACCGGTACCGAACCCCGTACCGGTGCCGCATTAGTATAGGCGTACCGAGTGTCGGTACGGTACCGTACGCTCAGTACCGACCGTACCGACATTGGTGTACCGATACCGGTACCCATCGGTACGGGTACGGTACGCTCGGTACCGACCGGTACCGACCGGTACAGCGAACCTTGCTTACATGTGTGTCAAAATGACTAGGAAAATATCAAATCTTAGATGATCACAGACAGTAACTCTATTACTACTAACCAATTTTGTCCACCAGATCAATGGTAAAGATTTTGAAAATATTCGATTTTTGTTTTAAATTGCAATGGTTCTAGTTTAGATTTTTCATCACTGATGTTGCCCAAGTAGACCTTTGAATATATGGTGTGTGTCTATATATATATATATATATATATATATATATATATATATATATATATATAAGTGAAACAAAACCAGGTCGCATGCCCCTCCCAAGTGTCTATATGACAAACTGCTTGTACACATGATAAAACTTAATTTGAACATCGAGTATTAGTAATGATCTTTATAAGACTGGTCATATTTTAGAATGTGCAAAGTCCAAAGCTAAATCCATGAAAGGTGACAAACTCTTCAGACAAAGGTTTCGACCGGTTCAGCCTGTACCGTACCGGTGCCGGCCAGAACTGATACGGTATAGCCTCCGGTTCGCATCGGTACAAGCCCGGTATCGGCATCAGGAAGAAGAAGAGGAAGAAATAGGAAGAAAGAAGAGGAAGAAGAAGAGGAACAAGAGGAAGAAGAAGAAGCCCACCTCCTCCCTCGGTTTGACGAGGATCACCCGTTCTCCGGTGCGGTTCCGGCCCCTTCTTTGCTCGCGGGAGAAGGGGGAAAAGAGAGGAGAAGAGAAGAGGAGAGAGGGAAAGAAAGGAGAGGAGGAGATAATTCGGGAAGGAGAGGAGGAGACAATTCGGGAAGGAGAACAGAAGGGAACAAAAAAAAAGATGCCCTTGCGCAGGGGCGCGAGTGGGGGAATGCGTCCCCGACTCGCGCCTGCGCGTGTTTTATGCGGTGCAAGCCGTGCATCCACGTGCAGGAAATCGCGCGCAAGCGATTTCCTGCGCGGGCTCTTCGCGCGGGGCAGCGAGCCCATGCAGGGGACTTTTAATGCCACAGCGTGGCATTTATTGCCACTCTGTGGCTGAACGCGCGTGCGCGTCCGCACGTTTTTTTTTTTTTTAAGCGGAACCGGTTACCGATACCGGTATTGGCATGGTTTGCCGTACCGGTCCGGCCTGGGGCCGGTACTGGATCAGCGTGGAATCCGGTACCGATAGTTTATTGTTGGAGAACCGGTATGGGCCCGGTTCAGATTAGTACGGGACCGGTTCGAACCGCTACGCGACCGGTACGGGACCGGTACAGGACCTGTCCGGGCCATCACCGGTATGCCGACCGGTACCGGTACAGCGGACCTTGGGTATTGGTCTTTACCGGTACGTTGGTTCGGTCGGTTCCGCGTACCTTGACCACACTAGAATCTGTTGTCAAGCTTATCAATGATCTAAGCGAAAAAAACCTTTCAACATAGAACATAAGTAGTTTATATTAGAAATTTAGAACTATCAAGCATTAGACATAAGCTAGTTCATATTAATAATGTCAAATATTAAACATAATTTTAAAGCACATGTTTTTGTCATAACCAACAATTCACCAAGTATAACTCATTCTGACATAAAAAATGATAACTAAGACACATTTAGTATAACTCATTCTACCTAGCATGGTGCACCTTGCCTAGAAATATGGTAGTCGATTACAGAGTACTTACAGAATTCCCACAAATAACTATATTATCTTGCAAGAATCATGTAACTTTTGAAGAAAAAGGTGAAACAACCAAAACCTTTCTTAGATGTCAAAACTTTAATTCATCTGTTCAAAGGGAGTTTCACAGAGACTCTTTAAACAAAAATCATTGGTCTATCTTCTTTTTAACAACCAGATTAGTGTAATATCTTCTGGTATACATACTGAGTGCATTGATCTCCATGTAGAGGTTAAAAAGATGTGATTACCAAAAAAAATATATTTTCAACCAAAACCTTTCCAAGTTCCTCTCAATTTGTCCACCAAGTAGAGGATCGATTTAGGAACATATCCTGAACTTATTTTTTAAGATATATGGATGATAAATTATTCATGCGCCGAACCTGTTAGTTTGTTGCTGAACCATCCAAAAGGAAGATGCATGGTCAAGGCCCAGTAAATTCATTATGAGAATGGCATCCTGATAAAGAAGAAATAATAATTAGATGGGATGAGCTTTAAGTTAAAACCATATTAATCACTGAAGATTCAGTTACCTTTTCCAAAATCCAACCACCTTGCACAAACAAGGTAAGGTAAATAGGTTTTCGAATATCTGCAGAATAGACAAATGCATTTCCACCTGATGAGATAATACCATGCTGCCGCTTGACCATATTCCCTTCAACCATTCTCTCCCATATAGCATATTCAGCTTCATAAGGAAGCTTATTTTCCAATCTGAGAGCTGAATTAATAGATATTTTCCAATCATAAACAGGAGCATTTAATTCCGTGTGAAGAACTGAAGCATCAATGCCAACACTGAGCCAGAAATATTGTTTGGTACCAGTACTGGGATTACAGTATGAGAGCATGTCCTTCTTCTCAAGCTGATTCAATCTAAGAATAGAATTTTGTGATGGAATAATTGAATGTTTTATGGTGTTCTGTCTAGAAAGTGGAGCTTGCTGATTGGTGGATTGCTCCCTGCCAGAACCCAGGGCGACCATTTGACCCCAAGTGTACATCTCCTGAGAACTTTCAGCAAAAGGACGAGCCTGCAAGCATGCGTCCATACGACTAACCATATAAGTCCATGGTAAAACCGTTGATGATCCTGGATCTATAACAGCAATGACATTTCTCCTGCCATCTGTGTTTTCCTCAGGTAATGGTTGCCTTATACGTATCCAACGCCTTCGCCGTACAAAATCTACAGCTGATTTTGAAGATGCTTTTGAAGAATTTGGAGGCCATACCAAGCTCTGAAAATCAGTTCCATATGCCCATCCATCACTGTCCACAAACTGAGACTTCTCAATTTGCCAGGCTGATGTCCATTTCCAACCAGCACGGAGTGGAGGCTCAAAAAAGTCCTTCAAAATAAAAAAATTGTTAAAAGCAAGCACAACACATCCCCTACAATATATCATATCCAGAATATTGGAAATTGTATGACTTTTAACATCTCACCTTTGATGAGTATGAAAAATCTCTGGTACTCCAACGTCCAGGATCATTACCACGAGAACCGAATGACTTATTTCCCCAACCAGAAATTGGTTGATATCGTTGATTTTCAAAGACCTCTTCTGTCACTGTAGTAGAACTGTTTGGTCCCATGTTTTGAACAGGATCACTGAGCATGGTGGCAAGGCATAAAGATACTTCTAGCTTGATGTCAGAATCATTCACAATGACAGCAAGAGCCCTAAGAATTGCATGCCTCTTCCCATTCCTCATGACAACTTCGAAGGCAAAAGGGTTTCTATCAAGTGACTTTGGAGCAACAGATAGAGCAAGAACTGAATCAAAGCTCTCCCAGGGCCCATCTGGGCCAAGCCCAACACAGAAACCAACATCTCTTTCAGTGCTAGTTGTGCTCTCTATTCCCCTTTGGATATTCACGTCAGCATTTCGTTCAATATAAGAAGTGGAAATTACTAAACTACCACAATTATTCCTTTCTTCATCAATAAATAGCTGACCCTGAGTTTATGTAAACATTTTTTTGGTTGGTCAAATGAGTTTTTTAAAACAGTCAAACTAAAAGGAATAAAAGAGCATAAGTTTGCAGAAACACGATACACATGTTAGCAAGCAGGTTTATCTGGAAATTGGGATAAAATCATGAATTTACAGTGCTATAAATGCAATCAAATCACCTTTCTTCTGAGAGGATATGATATAAACTGCTGTACATCAACTGCTTGCTGTAGTACTTTTATTGAAGCAGCCCTTTTCAGTGTACCAGAACTCCTACTAATAGGAACAGACAACGCGCCTATAACTTCACCTACATTGTTCAAGCTATAATAAGAGACAAACACAAGTATACAAAACATTGAATAACGAAAAAAAGCCCTCCAAAAGAATAGTCTATATATTGAATTTCTGAGATTATTTCAAGCTTGAATATATTAAAATATATCGAGTACCTAACCTATCATAAACTATTCTTAAATTAAACATGTTTAACTGGATTAACAGAATGATCTTATAAGAATAACGGTTAACTGTTATTAGTCCAAAAGGAGTATGTGTGCAACTTTAGTTGGAACGTTTTTAGAGTTAAAGATGCAATTCAAATCAAAAGAAAGGATGTTTACGACAACAGATGTCTTAAAGAGGGGTTTTTGTAGGTAATGAACCAGCAGATGTAATTGTGGAGTATTATCTGGTCAAAACTTAAAATGATGCTGCAAAATTTTATGACAACTATAAAACCAGCATTATTGCATGAATTCGAATATTGGATTTTGAAGATGATGCATAAGCAAGGATCTTGTTAGCATCGGCGAGGATGTTGATGAGAACATGTGGTAAAAATTTTACCATAGAACAAGGTCAAGAGTAGAAATGAAGGTTACAAATTGATGTGCACGTATTGCTGCAATCAATCTGTTGTAGATGGAAATATCCCAACAAAAAAACAGTTATAAATACCATAAACCTCATGTATAAGATATTATAAATATTAAAATGCATATTGGCCAACTTACATACATGGGAATAAAAAACCCTGGTATGCAGTTGGCTGCCTAATGTGGATGCGTATAGCAGAGTGTTGTCCCTTTACCTGACCTCTATTTAATCTCTCTCTATTCTCTAATTTGAATTATAACATGTTTTGAATTAAGACAGGAAAGTAGAGGTACCAACCATTTGGGTGCCATATCATCTGATTGTTCTTAAAGAAAAAGCTACCATTACATCGCATGCTAGGATAGGAAAAAGGCTTGGGCTTATTTTTCTCTTTCGATGTTTTCAACGAATTCTTTAGGAATCCAAATGAAAAGGGAAGCAGGAAAAGAAAAAACAATATGGTCTCATCTCTCATGAATCCTAGCATAGAAAAGGAAGCCAAAGCCACAAAACAGAAACATGTTAATTTGACCCACAAATATCAAGCATCTAAAATCCTCATATCCATATAGCATGTGTTGGGCACTAGTGTATACATACATGTGTAACATGTTTTGGTGTCTTAATACATACACACAAACATCTAATTGGCTGCATCTCCTTGAGTGTAATAAGGAAGATGATAAACAAAATTGTTGGTGGATGCATATTTAAGGAACAACGACAAATAATGTTAAAAAATCTATACAGTGCATATATTTAATAAGTTGCTGTAAGGAAGGATAATTAAGGAACTAACAGATGTAAAATGTAAGGGAAGGGCATGTGGCAATATAGTTTAAAGCTGACTTTGTGGAGAAGAGACCCCCTCTAGTGCACTTCAAGGGTTAAGGAAAAATGGAGGCCGAGGTCATAGATAGTAGTGATGACTTACACCTCGTTCGATGCGACGTTCGCAGCGGAATTCAAACGGGACGTCTTTCATCGTATGAACGCGCCTCGGATCGTAGAATTCAAAAATTTTTCTGGATCCAAATGCAGAAGATCTTTGAACTCATTAGGGAGGGGAGATTAGGATATGAGGAGGGTTGATTAAGATTTATAAAACTGAAACAAAAATTAGAAGTTATAGATTTGAAGATCTCATCTTCAAAAATTCTGCAGGTGTTGAACACCGCAGCCTGATGATTTTTCTAGGTTCCTGGTTAAGCCGCACACGTATCCGGCCCCTACAGGTAGCCACATGAAGATCTAATTATCTGAGATAGGATCTTACCGGAGTGCTAGCAACATAGATTGGAAGAAATCTGCAACATACCTCCTTGAAGAAGAACCCTTTTTTCTTTGATCTTACTCGCAACGGAGGAAGAGGAAGGAGGAACCTTTGCCGTGTGGATCTTCCTTGCCTTGATGCCGTGTAAGAAGAGGATGCAGAGGACCCCCTTGCTGCCGTGGAGGAGGAAGAATGGGCTTGGACGTGGAGGAAAGAACTCCTTTCCTTGGGCGAATTGATCTATTCCTAGGTTCTTCTTTCTTTCTTTCCAACACTTGGAAGAAGATGAACTTGATCTCCCTTGCTGCCGTGGGAAGAAGAGGGGAAGCCTCTTGCTGCCGTGGGAAGGGAGAAGAAAAGAGAAAGGAATGCGTGGAGAGGAAGAGGAGAGAATTAATTCATAATGTCTCCCTTGCTACCCTTTTATAGATTGGGTTTAGGGCTTCTCCTAATCTTATTAGGAGTATGGGACTATAACCCACCCTTGGATTAATGCCAAGTGTCCAATCCTTGTGCTCATAGATGCATGACATGTGTCCACTTAATCAATTGATTAATTTTCTAATCACGTTAGGATTCCTAATCTCATTAGGAGAATTAATTGATTTGGGAGCATGCATCCTACGACGCCATGTGGATTTTAAAGTCGCATAGTGTGAACACGACTTAAGTCATATTCATCCTACAATGACATGTGGTCTTTAAAATCCGCACAATCCTTGGTTTAATCAAATTGACCCAATCATGAACCCAAATCAATTTGGGTCGAACCCAATTTGATTTGGCTCATTAAATCAGCCCAATTGCAATCCAATTGCAATCAATTCCACTTAATTCTTCTTCCATTAACTCACTAACACTTAGTGGGTTAATTTAAGCACCAATCATATTGATAATTGATTTCTATTGTGATTCCAAATCACAATTATGATAGTCTGACTAATTAAATCCTCTATGTGTGTGACCCCGTAGGTTCTATTCTGACTGGTAGTGAGACATATTGAGATCTCCATCTCAATATCACTGAAACTCCTTTCAATGGACTAAAACGATTTCAGTTCTACTTTCAGGTTTCACTGATCACCAAGTGAATGCTTTCGAGTCTCACAATCCACTAGTAACACCTAGCAGTATGTGGTGGCAACCCAGCAGAATGGAATGTCTGAACCTCTAGGTGCAGTTAGCATATGATACAGTCCCTCTATCATGGATCCGGACATGACGGAGGTTATGGATATCTCGTCAAACCCCATCGTCCGTCATATGTCAAATTTATACAACTTCCAGTTCGAGATACGGAAAATTTTTTCCAAAATACCTGGCTAGGAATTTATCGAACTCAGTCTCATAAATTACATAGGATCACTCCTAATCTATAAAGGTCGATAAATCCTATCTAGATGCAACTCTATTCCAAAATGAACCTACTGCAACCAATTCGCACTACAAGGACCCGAATGGCTAGGGCCCAAGTTCACATGCTCGTCAAACTACAGCAACCTCATAGTGAATAGCTGAGGCATCGCAGGTCAAAGGACCAGTCATACAACTGCAGCATAAGTAGTCACTGACGAGTGGATAGACATCCATGTGACTACTATCTTTGGTCACGCTCAGTACCTTGTTCTCTAATAAGTACTCGCATAATCACTCTAGTGTCTCTACACCGTGGACTCGAGACTCGTCCATCTGACTAAGTGATCTGTGCACTAATCTCAGTGGATCGATCACCGTCCCTCGTGACACATGCCTCAAATTCTCAACTCCTTGAGAATATGTGTCATCATCTATTAATTTCTTGGACGATTCATGGACACATACAAACATGAATGAAAAACAAATTGCCCAATCTTATTTATTAAAAAGTATCAAATTACAAATTTATGCCCCGGATTACAAATATGCGTCAGCCATGTTGGCTTCTAGGGCATACTTCTAACAAGTAGTGGTGATAGAAGACCACTTGAGAAATCTAAAAGTAAAAGAATGACAGAGTAAAATTTTTTGGCTTCCATATAAAAGAATGATAAAATAAAATTTTTTACCACAAAAAAGTTATGAGATAGGGTTTGTTGTTTGTTCAGCATGTTGGCACGATGATGTTTA
The DNA here is from genome assembly GCF_009389715.1 of Phoenix dactylifera. NCBI lineage: Eukaryota > Viridiplantae > Streptophyta > Magnoliopsida > Arecales > Arecaceae > Phoenix > Phoenix dactylifera. The sequence goes on along the minus strand of NC_052401.1, from coordinate 14,830,168 downwards.
CTATTGGGTGCAGGCACAATCTTAAATATTGTGTAATTTCATGACGAAAAAGGAGCACTACAATATAAACTCTTTTACATCAGCTTCACTGCATATACTCATGTTTGTTTGAGTGCAGCAGCCAGTTGGAGGTGCCAATACATACAGTCACTTGCTTTTCTCCAAAAAAAAAAAAAAGCATATATGATGATCAACATTTGAATGAGTTAGAACATCAACCTCAAATGCCAAAATAAATATTTACTCCCAAGAATGCCTAAATAGATATAAGACATCTAGGATGCTAGAAAAGGATAGAAAGTCAAAATACTGTCTTGATCAATGACAATATCTTTGTGATATTGGCCTATCAAATGAGGATGCCAATTGCCTTATTCTGCAAAAATTCCCTAAACAAAAACAAAGAGCTGACTTCACACAAATATGTTTCATACTTCAGTACAAAGTAAGCATACATCTCATAAAGACAATTTATGAGCACAGATCAAACAAGATATATAACACATGATGAGAGTATAAAAATGGATGTTGATGACATTCTTTGTTCTCAGCTCTCACTTGTACTGTAAACGCAAAATTTCGCTGAATTAAGAACATCAACACAAGCAGTGCATCATAAAGCATTAAAAATTAATAGTTCAAAAATAGTCAATGTCATATGCCCAAAAGAAGAAAGAAACAGATTATGGACTAGGAAATGTAGTCCCCTTGTATGCACAGAACTCTACATTACAGTACATGGAAATGAACTCTAATTATTACCTTTGCCAGCTTTTGAAGCAAGGTTTGTAACCTCAACTTCCATATTTGCCAGTCCCTGAACAATACGAAATGAATGACCATTAGGTTCAGTCACAATTTCAACACAAAGCTAAGTTTGAGCTAAAAATATAATCATATATACATATTCAAAACACAGTCACTATTTGAAATTTTAACAGAATTCTAAAGCTGACTCTGGTACAGCAGTTCCTATATCAATGAGACGCCCTACGTCTCATTCAGACGCCCACACTCAGACGCCCTACGTCTAACTGTGGTTCGAACTACTGATTTACGTAATTGGAAGTAACTAATTAGGTTTACGATGAGACCTAGAAATTGATCACTGATCCAATTTGAGTACATCTATAGGATAAACCTCAACAGAAAACTGTTGAGTAACAGCAGCAAGTGATTGAATTCAGTAGTTCTCATACAAAATTATTGACTCTAGAGATATGGTAATATGGAGAAGACAAAATTGTTTGAAGCACACATGGAACCGGAAGTGCCGCTTGTTTCAAAGAGAGGACGGGTTATTCACATTTAATTTGATGGTTAGAGGCAAATTGAAAGCTAAGCAAGGGTAATTAAGATCCCCCGGGTGAAAAAGAGAGATGTCAGCTGTGTTACATATAATATGTGGAAGTATTGACGTAATTTCATAGTCATTCGGTTTGAATGCAACATGAAGAACACAAGCCAAATGATGGAACAGGGAGACCTAGGATGTAGAAGATCATAACATAAGTGATTCAACTTATTTGGATTCTTATATATCCACTCATGTGGTACTTCATCATACGATTCACATAAGATCTACCTGTCAAGATATCATCATATACATTTAGAAAGCCGTATGTTTTTAAAGAAGCTTGTACAGTTTGGGAAAGAAGTTTTATTGATAAAAAAAAAGAATCTCTTTCAACCGATATGCCCTAAGGCACAACCATACATAATCTAGAAATCATACTTGGAAAGGGTGGACAATTAGCTAGAGCAACAGGTGCTGTAGTAAAACTGATTACAAACGAGGATAAATCAGCCACATTAAAATTACCATGTGCGAAGTGCAACAATTTAGACAAAATTGAAACTTCTCATTTCTGCAAATACCCATGTGCAACATGATAGTAGTATCTACACGGAATTTTAGAAAGCATAAAGTCAAATATAAACATTTCTCTTATAAGACATAATGGTTTAAATCATGGAATGCCGTACCGGTCCGTACCGGCCGGTACGGGCCGGTACGTACCGGTCCGGCCGTGGACCGGTACCGGAACGGATTAAAAACCGGTATTTCCGGTTTTTTATCCGAACCGGCCGGTACGGGTGCGTACCGGCCGGTTCGGAGCCCGTACCGGCCGGTACGCACCTCGTACCGGTGCGAACCGGCCGGTTCGCACCGGTACGATTTTTTTTTTTTTTAAGAACCACAGCGCCGCGCGCTGTGGTTTTTGAAACCACCGCGTACCGGCCGGTACGGGACCGGTACCAGCCGGTACGGACCGGACCGGTACCGTACCGGTCCGGCCGGCCACCGGTACGCCGACCGGTACCGGTACGGCGGACCTTGGTTTAAATCAAGGTCCGCCGTACCGGTACCGATCGGTGTACCGGTGGCGGCCCGGACCGGTCCCATACCGGTCCCGTATCGATCCCATACGGGTTTTCCAATGATAAGCTACAGGTACCGAATTCTACGCTGATCCGGTACCGGTTCCAGGCTGGACCGGTACGGCAGACCATGGTTCAAATCAAGGTCGGTGGAACCGTCCAAAATCAGACAATTTCGACCGTTCCGAGTCGTACCGATAGCTCACTGGTATGACTCCAGCAATGGAAACGAGATCCGTTGCCGGAGCCGGAGAAAGAGAAAGAAAGAGGGCAAGCGGGGGAGGCAGAGGGAGAGGTCGGGATGCCGACGGAGGCCGGTTGAGTCCATGACCGCTTTTTTTATTTAGAATGAAATAGGGGTCCGGTCACGGCCTTAAAAAATTGTGGATTTTTAAGTAAAGTCGGCAAATCGCTTGCCGACTTTACTTAAAAATTATGATATTTTTCGGACGGCCTCTGCGTCCCTCCGTCGGCATCCGCCATCCTCCTCCGGCCTCTCTCCCTCTCCCCCTTCTCTCTCTCTCTCTCTCTCTTTTTCTCTCTCCCACGGTACCGTGCCCTCTAAAGATACAGGCCTGGCAAGGCCCATACCAAGTCGTGCTGCCAGAAAATCAGTACGGTGCCCGATACCAGTTTCTCCGACTTTGGTTCAAATAAAAATATCTAAGCCACTAGCTGTATAAGTTATTATGTTGTTAGATATGTACCATAATTAAGTCTTACCAACAAGATGAATGCCCAGTGCTATTTTGTCTCTAAGAACTAGTATTGTTCAGAACTGCTAATGTAAACTAGCTAACGGACCAGTACTAAATTATATCTTACAAAAATACATTTCCACTTGGTTAATGCTTATTAAACCAAGGATTGCTGAACCAAGCGGTTCAGCCGGTTTAGCCCGAACCGAGCCGACATGATCTTCGACTGGATCGGTTCTCCAATGGAAAACGTTTTCGACCCCTAGAAGATCGGAACCTGATTGGATGTGGCCAGAACCAGCCAGAACCGAATGGTTCCGTCTGGTTCGACTCGGATTCGATGCAAACTGGTCGGTTCGCACCGGATCCGAGCTTGTGGATTGTTCTAGTTCGGTTCGGTTCGAACCAGTACCGAACTGTACCGGTTGTGGACCGGTACAGGTCTCGATACCGATTCGACGAACCTTGTATTAAACCTAAATCTTAAAAATGTAACTTTTTGTAAAAGATGCCTTCGTTGCTTTAACTTTGATGTTAGTTTGTGTTTAGTTGTCATTTGTACAATGTATTTAGTTTTCTTCTCTGTTCTATCTTTTAGGATTGCACATATCAAAGATCAATTTATTGCACAGGAAATATATATAGAAGTAGGCATTTGTCTGAAGGTCCAAAATATAGTGCTTCAATATTATGCATTTATGGAGAATACTCAAGAGAAGAGAAAGGTTTACTAATGTCTCTTTTTTTGTATTTTATTCAGCACTGCTGCCTAACTTTTCTTCTTGATTCATAACAACTGTTTCACAATACAACAGGATAAAATGATAATGCTGAGTACTGACTGCAAGCTGGCATAATCAGTGCATTAAAGACAAAAAATGATTTAAAGTATGTGCAACAATGATTTAAAATATTTTATATGAGAAGGATAACACAAATAACAGAGCAAAATATGTTGGTCAGAAGTGAGTTAAAAGGAGTCACAATAACCAAGTAGCAACAGCTGCTGATTTGAGCACAGCCACTAATTAAGAGTCCTTTGCATAGTTTAGGAACTTTAATTATCATAGCACACTAAAAGGCATACCAGAAACCTATAATTAATTAAAATTGAAAGAGTAGAAGGATCTGGAACAACAGGAGACCTAAATCATTAGGCTACTGCAACTAGTATGAAGAAAATCTCCTTCGCATAAACAGTTTAGATTTTACATTACTATTTTCTTTTTATTTATAAAAAAGGAATAATCACAAGCAATGTCAAAGAAAAACAATAATTGAAAGAATAATTAAAAAAATTCCAACCCGTAAGATTTTATTTAATATTACCATGACAATAAAATTGTTTTAGAAACATAACCATGAGACTCCACTAATTTACAACATTTGGATGAATATATAATTAGATCAGCAAACAGGGAACTTCAAAGCATGCAATGACGACAAATTTTTCAGCATAGATACACAAAACAGGAGAATAAAGCTAATTTTAGCAAAATTATGTAGTTTCTGTAGTCAAAATATTACATTTTTGCGACTATGCATAAATTGATATGGACATCTGTAGATTCTATAGTTTCTTATAAATACAAAAGCTTTTTCACAAGTATTTTTTTAAGGTTTCAAGTGCTGGCTTGAACTGTTTGTACTGGCAGGGACATTCCATGGCGAGCTAGTACCAAAAGGTCCAGAACACAGCAAAATTAAGGAATCAATCGTCCAGCATTATGTTAACAAATAGTGAAAAGTTTTAGTATACCGAGACAACGAACCTTGATATAAATAATAATATAAAAATATTTATAATATTTTATAATACTTTATAATCCTTTTTTCTTTTTTATTGTTTTTAAATTTTGACACAGCATGACATTATGAGCCAACATGATAGACCTGCCACAGAACATGCTATAAAGTCTCTGGTCAGCACAACCATCAACACTGGCACTTAAATCCTTGTTAATTGCTAATCTTGGAAGACTCCTTACAAGGATGAATTCTCTAGTAGGACAATGAAACTTATAGGATTTATTGTTTTTGAAATATTGGACATGGTATGCTATACCGGTCGGTACCGGGCATACGATACCGGAACCAGTGGGTACCAGTCCTAGTACGCCAGTATCGGTACGCCTGGCATGCCGCATACCGTACCGATACTCGGTACGGCTATGCTAGTGCAGCACCGGTATGGGGTCTGGTACTGGTACGGTGAACCTTGGCTGGAACATAATATAGTATGATATTAATGAAAAGCAAGAAGTAGGAAAAAGTGGGCAAGCAATGGATTGAATGTTTAGAAACATTCATACAAATGAATAATATCCAACCATATAAATATGTGTTAAAAACCAATCCTTTGGCCTTTTGACTTGAGAACGCTTGATTGTAGGAATATTTCCAACAAAAAATCAAGCGTTGGATGTGCTGTAAGGTGAGAGATCAAAGCACTCAAATAAAGAAAATGTTTAATTTTTCTTAATGCAAAACTCACAGAACTCTTGAAACTTGAAAGGAATAAAATATTTTTATAGATATATTATAGCCTCGCAACCCTCTGCCTACCTTTTCAGGAACTTCAAATATAAAAATTTCATTCCACTTGGCATATCCCTCGCCCAAGCCATTTATCTTTGGGATCAACGGTCTCACACACCTAGTTCTTGCACTCTGGGGAAAAAGCTTATACTGATCTGTGGCCTTACTGTCTATTAGCAATCGCAAAGCACAAAAATACTCATGGCTATTGCCATCATCTGCAATAGGCAGTCCCTGCAATAAAGTGAAATAAGGTCATGACCAGACTTTGGAACAATATATTGGAGTCATACTATTGATAAAATATACACATATAAGACCTTAGCCTCCATGATTTGAACGGCAACATAATATCGAGTTTCCCTAGCTTTGGTAACTGCACTCAACTTATCTGAAAACCTGGGAGGTGGCACCAAAAATGACATTTGGTGGTCATGCTGTAATAACTTGGTGTTTCCCTCAACTTTTCTCAGATAAACATCACATCCAAGTTTATTTTCAACAATCACTTTTCGAAAATCATCTTCATCCAATGCAGAATATGATAAATCAAAATTTCGCCTCAAGTCTTCATCAGATTCCTGAATGACAGTACATCAGTGAGTTTTCAAAAATTGAATGTGAAGAATTATTCAAACTTATTTTAGAACACTGGTTATATTAACAGACTATATAACCTCGCTTCTTCTTGATGACTTCTGCTCTAAATCATTATGCCTACTCCAGGAAACCAAAGTTTCTGTCAGGGTTTCAAGATTGGCAGCACTGACATTAAGATTCACAGTACTTGCTGCAGCAACACGAACTCGTTTGCCAACTTTTGATGGCGGGTGCTCGCTGGTATCATATGTTTCAACCCTTAAGAAGGTGAAATAAGAACCAAGATAATTAGTAGAATAACCTATTGTGAAACTATGACAGTTAATGATCCGTAAAGCAAATCTAGTCAAATCTTGAAATTTAAAAGCACTAATAAAAAGGTTTTCTTGTGTTTAACATAAATCTTCAAAAAGTAACTAGAATCTTACTTGAATATCCCATCAAATGGTTCAATAAGAGGCTCCCATGCTTCTAATTGTCTATTGAATGTGGATGCAGCAATTGAACAGATAAGTACAGCATTCATTGCCTCAAGACGCCCATGTGTTGCAAGATTTATATTTGTAATAGTTGTGTCAAATAGTGGTGTCATCTTAACAGGTCCAACAACGACCAATAAAAATAACGTAGTGAGATGTTCAGCCTTTTTCAATAAAAAAAAAAAAAATGAAGATATAAACAAGGCTACTCACTGTCCCACACAAGCTGTCCAGGATACTGAATGAAAAAGACCCCAACTTCATCTCAGAACTAATGTTTTCCTGTGCTCTAGGCTTCACATGGTCACTTATACTGTATGCCAAACGGTTTGATGGTTTTCTAAGATCAGATCGTGCGAGAAAAGTGCAGGCCTGCAACATGACAAGCACCACAGAAACAAGTTAGAAGAGCTAACAAAGTGCTGGGACTGAATGATATAAATGTGTCAGCCTGAAATGCAAACACAATATATGAAAGCTAGTTTATCCATCAGGCACTGTTGTTGAGAACCTGATTTTCAACTTTCCAGATGCTCCAGCAGCTGGAGCCCTTTGCGCTGGAGGACTGAGAAATGGGTTCATCAGAAATATTTGCTTGGTTAACAAGATCAATCCTTGGACAGCAAAAAGAATCCTTCTTTGGTACTTCATCAATTCTTGTTACTACACATCCCAAGGAGGCATAACCAGGAGGAGGAATTGGGTACCAAAAAAAAGCATCATCAAGCCCCTTTCTAATTATATGTGCAACTTTAGTGAACTGATCAGGATTTGCAGCAATCACAGAATTATCGCACTTGAACATCAACCCTAGAGCAGGAGGTTCTAACCTGAGGCACGAATAAAATAACCAAGTGTCAGTTATCATCCTAGAGAAATATATGGGAAAAAGTATAATAATGATGATGATGATGATGATCACTGCCAACCCTTCTGTTACACAGTCGCCAAGTGCAGCGTATCCTGGACGTGGTATCGGTCGCCATATTGAAATTGGTCTTCTTAGATCACAACCTTTGTCCCACCATATCCTTTCAAAGTGTGGGGTAGACATGTAATAACTACTCGTTTTTGATAACGACCTCAGAATGTCCCATCCGGAGGAACCACAATTGCTGTTACCTCCTTGCTGACTTTGCTGCTCAATATTAATGCCAGTGTTAGAACTGGGATGACTGGAGAAAGACATATTCAAATTGGAATTATGCAGAAGAATCTGGTGCAAGTCGAAGCTTTCGCCTTCAAAAGGGCATTCCACTGAATTATGTGCAAGAAATGAACCGACAACATTGTCGATGCGCCAGATGCTATATCCAGACAAAGCCCTACAAACATAATTAGGTGATAGGTTCATACAGTGTGCAAATATGCAGTTAAAAAGTACAAAAAAAAGAGGAGTAAAAATGTACCTTGGATTAGATGGAACATAGTATATACAGTCTGAAAAGTTAGCAGATGTTACAAGATCAGATCGAAGGCAATAGACAATGTGGTTTGGAGGTGGCTGGCTTCCACCATGTGCCACACACCCTACAGCAGAGTAGCCCGGTGGTGGAATTGGCATCCAGATGGAGCACTCATTATCACTATTTGATAGCGTTCCTCCAGATTCTTGAAAATTAGATAACACACCAATGAGCTTGAAGCCGAGAGGCTTTCGTACACGACCATAAGTGTTACTAACAGCTATTACAACCTGTGAAGGAGGTATTGATCTGCAAATGCATTTGATAAAGGTTTAAATTTGATTAAGATAAGGCATAATGAAACAAACTAATATTTAACATAAATGAAAATGACACTCAAAAACCATAATCAACTAATTGAAAGAACGGTAAAATTATGATACTATAAGGAAATATGTTCTTTAAGTTAGCTAACATCCATAAGTCAAGCATCCTTCTTCAATCTTAAGATAAATAGATAAAAAAAGATAAATTTCTTAAAGTAGAAAGGTTAATCATGAAAACACGATCATCAATAATCAGATCTATCTTGTAGGATTTGGTGATCTTTTGCCCCGCCCTGCCACATTGTGGACTTGTACAGGCTACCCAACCAACCATGTAAAGAGAGAATTCTTGGGTGAGAGAATTAGCATCTGGTAGAAGACAAGTTCTACAGGACATTGAGGTACTATGATTTGTTGGGATAAGAGAGAGTGTCAATAGACCGAAGAGGCACATTGGATATTGAAAAGAGAGTGCACAGAAACACCTTACGAGTTAAGACATTTTAGCTAATCAGAAGCAATGTTCACCATACTGGTACTAGACCCCATACCGGTGCCACACTAGCATAGTGTCCGTACGGTACGGTACGAAATTGTTTTGGCATACCGAGGGTCGGTACGCCATCCGGACGGTACTGAACGTACCATATCATATCGGTTTGGTATCTGTATCGGTACTGGTGGCCTACTGATCCTCGGTATACCACAAAAATTTCATACCATATTGTACCAACACTATGCTAGTGTGGCACCGGTATAGGATTCGGTATCGGTATGGCGATCCATGTGCTCAGTTAGTGAAGTATAACAGCAGAGTCAGGAAAAGCAAGACATGGATAGAGGTCAGTCATTTGAAGCCCCAGAATCATGGTTTAATCTTTTTTGGTCCACCATGTATTCAGTATGTTGTTACTTCAAGCTTGCATACCTATGGAGTGTTCTCTTTCTGTAAGCTTTCGTGAGCTTGCTGATCTGAGCTCATGAAGTCCATTCTTATTTGGATATGGACAACCTCTTTGGCATGAAAAACTTGTTAACAAGTGGTGTTGTCTATCATCATCAGTTTCCCAAGTAAAACTTATCTTGATGGCTCAAATCAAAGCATACATCGTTTATAGGTAGATCCAACTTTTGATATGTTTATCCTATCTAATCATCCAATTTGGAATGCTATTCAGCATCCTTTTTGGAGAGACTTCAGATTAATAAATGGTTTCCCACTACGTCATGACATGGTGAAGTCCATCTCTTCATACCTATATTTCCATCTTGCAAATGGCATTGAGCTTTGATCTCATATCCTTAGAATGAAGAGATGAATATCTACAACTTTATAATTGTTGGTTTGTTAATCAGAGAAAATGCTAAGCTCTAGACTCTTGATGTTTGATTACATATGGTAGCTTTAAGACATAAAGAACACAGATTTCCTCATCTGACAGTGTGATAGTGCTTTAGATATTGCTAGTGTCCCTACCAGTTCCTGGTTGTGGCTTCTCTAAGGGTTTCGACAACCATATGGCTAGTTATTGCTTCAAGACTATGGTTTTCTAAGATAATTGCTAAAAAATGATGCTGTGACTATGCTTGATTTTCTAGCTTTAAAGCAATTAATACCACTTGCTCTTGCTTGATAACCACTAATTTCCTATGTGACTTATAGTAGTTGATATGAACTCCTCGCCATTGTAAGGAAGCTTATATCAAATTTGACGTAGGCCTACAAAAGAATCATCTTCTGCAGTAATTGGGAGCTGGGGAAGTGCTGCACATTTGGAAGTAAACCATAGGTAGCTGAGGAATTATTACATATGAAAATGAGCCATAGTCATTGAAAACAAGAACTGCTCCTATTCCTAATACTATTGACCGTAGCATTTTAAGATTTAAAAAGAAATTATTGAACAGGTGACGAGAGAAAAATAACAAACTGATAGTATATGCTTATGTCAATTAGTCATGTTATACTACCATATGCTTTTAATTGTTTCTGGAGCTATGTTGATAACCATTACCGCAAGTGGCAACAACCATTCCTGTAGAGTATTATCTGATCATTTGATAAACTATCAAATGTAGTATGATGTACTTATATAAAACAAGTACACAGGAAAACTTTCTGACCTTAAATATAGATAACCAATTCCCATAATTGAGAAGTTGAGATAAAAATGATAGAATGAATGCAGCAATGTAAAATTCATTTAACTATGAAAACAAAACATCCAAGCAGTCAGCCCTAAGCAACGTTTCAGCTCTGATGCTTGCTTACCTTGATGTCACACAATCACCCAAAATAGCATAATTAGAAGGAGCTTGGGGCCTCCAGAAGGTCAGATTGTAGCCAGGTAGTTCCCCTGCAATTATCAGCTAATCAAGATTTAGTTAAAAATAGTTTCTATTAAAAATAAGTCCTTTGAAGTACAATCCTGTAAGTTTATAAAAACATATTGGATGGTTGAAAGGCAGACAAGTCATAGAGTCAGTAATGACCTTCTGGTGATACCCAAAGTCGCTTGAAGCTTGTACAACAAGTTAGTGGATTAATATTACCAAATTGCAATGCTGCAAGAGCCTGATTTTGTAATTTAAGTAAAAGAGAAGCAACACTCAGAGAAAGGTGGATGCATAGATCGGTAGAAGTCACCGATATATTAGTCTTATCTTTAACAGAAGTATATCCTCCTGAAATATCAATTGGCTGAATAACAACAAGACCTGAACCAGCCTCAACAGTGAGATCTTTCATGAGACACCGAGCCCAAGTGTCATTTTCTTTCAAAGCATACCTATTTGAAAAAATGTTAAGCTCATGAAGCATGAAGCTTGTTAAATTAAATAGTGAAAACCAACTCGAAGACTATGAAAAGAAAAAGGAAGAACATATAGAAGAATCCCTACAACCAGTTTATAATGAATAGACAGCACTTACATGAAACTCAAATCCATCTTTGCTCGGAGAAGCTTCTCAATGTGCAAGGAATCATCCATCGACAATTTTGAACAGTCATAGAAGGTAAATTCAGGGGACACAATCTGCATGGAGTTTAGGAATATAAAACTCCATCAACCACACCACCAAATATATTCTTGAAAAAAATTGTGTTGATATACTCACAGAAAACGGTCTAAAAGGTGTTCAAAGGTCAAGGTGGCCCAAATAAAACAAATTAAAAGGAAAAAAAAACTGATAAATACAAGGAGAGACCTAAAAACAAAAGTAAGGTCCCACAAACGAAACATAATATATTACATAATATGTATATAGTCAATGGTATGTATCAACTTGGTAACTTACAGTGATCAGTCTAATTTTACAAATTCCAACAAAATGCAAAAGCAGATGACTAGGAAGGCTGTACAGGCCCCCAAGCTGGCTTTTTTTTAAGACATTGGCAAATAACAGAATTTAATAGACATTTTCATACTTGCTTAACATGTATGGGCATCAATACCAACACAAATAGATGTTGATGCAGAAGCAAACAAGTATCTAGAAACACTAGATGTTAAGATTGCTCTAGTAATATTCTTGAAGAAGAAGACAAGATTTGATCCGATAACTGAAAGGCGCTCAGTTACTCAGTATATTTTTTGTAAGCTAGCATAAGCAACAGGGTACAATGAGGATGATAGTGTTGATAAGTATAACAACAACACATGGCAGCTTAACTACTTCCATAAGGCTCGAAAACTGAGAATCAAACCTGAACCAACCAAGGGAGGGTATGATACATGCCAAACTGAGGATTGAACCGATTAAGAAAACCATTATCCATGGGTATGCCCCACACACCCTTGATATGGCCATTTCTAGCCTCCAGATTCTGAGTTTGGGTTTCCTACAATGCTTTCTTTTCTAAATGTTACATTTTTGTCATGAAGAAGGTGCGGATATCTAGTTAACTACCGTAATTATTGTTTCAAGTGTCTGCTGAAGTTAGAAAATGATTTATCACATAAATAATATATCATACAGACATACACTAACTAAATTATATATAGAAAATTTAGAAATTCATATTAGCATTTAAAAGCAATTAGATTACTAGAAATCATAAATCCATATAGAAGGCACATATCTATTTTTTCAAGATTTAATTCTTATTTTTAAACATATATGTTTTTGATTAATTATACATTAAGTTTTAATAAATATAAGTTTATTGGGGAAAAAGAACCATCTATCTTAGATATTAATGTACAACTATCTAACTCCTCCATATATTTTTTTTAAAGTTACAATATCTATGATATATTTTTATAAGTATAACTATTTGAGAAATTGCTAACGAAAATTCAGAAATTAACAAAATTTTGTTTTTTGCAAGCTAAATAAATGTGATAACTCAGAAATTAGTCTATAATTAGCAAACACATCATGTATAAATTTTAAATATTTAAAACTTTTTCATATTTTAATAAATAATTATTTCAATAATTAATTTAAAAAAATATGATAATATGAAAATTTTCTTAGCTTGGTGCTATATGTACATCATATAAATAAATCATCTGACAGATGCATATTCACAGGGTTAATTTTAAATTTATTTTAGAATCGAGTGGAACCCAAGCATACACAAAGTTACCCCATTATCTCTAAAAATTTAGTAGCATGTGCACACACAAGTACAAACAAACAACTAAATTTTATTCACAGATTTTACATATTTATTTCTTAAAAATGTAAAAAAAAATATTTCTTAGAAATATAATAGCTCAAAAAATTAATTTGGCAGGGATGTAGAATCAACCATTCCCTACATCATATCCAAAAATAACCCCAAACAAACACCATTTAATTAGGTTAATTTTGAATTACACAGATTTCTGGGTGTAGGTCTTAGGGTTAAACCCCAAAACCCCAAAATCCAAGCATACATTATATTTTAAAGAATGTTGACAGATTTATCAATTTTTTCTTGACTTGGCCTGGATTTTGATAAAATAAAAGAAAAGGAGGGGGCTTATTGCCTTAAGTAGGTTGATCGTTTCAGAGGTATGAGTGAGATGATTTTTGAAGTTGTTTTTGTTAGATTTTTGGTGCAAGATCACCAAGAGGACGTGCCCAACTTTCCTTCTCTCCCTGGCTTATTCCTCTGCCAAAACAAGAAAAAATGTGAGAGACAGCTCTAAATCTAGGGATGGAAGTGGGCCAGGCCGGGCCGGGCTATGCTCCTACTCGAACCCAGCCCAAATATATTTTTCGGGCTTCGGCCCGGGCTTAGACCCAAAATTTTTTGGATAATACAGGTCCGAGCCTGATTGGACCGGCCTGAATTACCCATTTGGGCCAAAAATAGGTCCGGCCCGAACCCGATTGAAATTTAATATTTCATAATATTGCTTCACAAGAAAATGAGCTAGTTAAAAATTAGCCTCTCTCCTATAATATAAGTAAATGATACATTATACATTATTCTTAGCTAAACCTATTTTAATTTGTCCTTCTTCATTATTCTCTCTAAATAACAACATAAAAAAATAAATTGATTCAAGCCTAAATTCAGACTTTGTTGCGGGCCTTGTTCAGGCTCGGGCTATTGACATACCCGAGCTCGACCCGAAAAACAAATTGGCTCTATATTTAAGCCCAAACTTGGTTTAAACTCTTTCAGGCATAGCCCGAAGTCGGCCCGGCCTGAGCCCATTTCCATCCCTATCTAAATCCTTTCCAGAATGATCCCAACTGTTATCGCTCCAAAACCAAGCGAACCGAGTAGTTTAGGTTCAGCTTGGGTGTGGTATGGGGCAAATTGTTTGATTCCCGAGCAGTTCACACTTCACATAGTTCAAATTAGTTGCGGAAACCGAGTGGGTTGGGCCAGATTGGAGGTTAGCCTAGGCCCAACCCGAGACATTGAGATCTCTACCTAAAGCTGAACCCAACATGGTCTTTTACCCAATATGGTCTTTTACCCAAGCTCATCAACCCAAACCTAGCCCGATCTCAATTTTTGATCTTAGGTTCAAAATCTGGTTGGTTCAGATTGGATTAGGCTAGGTTGAGTTGTTTAGATCGGCTTAGCCAAGTCACCTATAAATGTTCATGCCATATGAATAAAATCTGAACTCAAGAAAAAATTAACTGGATAGCAACATGTGAGTGTAATGTAGATCATATTTCCGATAGTTAAACACTAGAGAGAGATATATATCTATATTGTATATGGTTTGACTTGGGTAGGCTTGCAAAATATCTCATCCGGAACCCAACCCAAATTTAAGTTAGGTCGGGATCTTAACCCAACTTGGGCTATGCCTTAACCTGCCCATGCCGATCCAATTTTGGGTTGAGCTCCGGGTGCCATTTAGTTGAGCTATGCCTTAAACTGCCCATGCCCCGCCACTTTCTGCCCCTAGTACAAGTGCAGTTTGGCCAGATCCACCCACAACCTATTGGCCCCAGACAGTTATAGCCTCGGTTTGGTATGAATGGGATGGCTTGGTTGGGTTCACTCAGTTCTTAAGAACCTTGCTCCCAAGCAAGTATGATTTCAAGGGAAGAAAAACAGCTCAAAGTTGACACTAATTGAAACTATTTTGTTCTTAAGAGGGCAAAAGGGTGAAGGTTTGAGAATTATATGTGTAGAACGCTCCTTTATGGAAAGATTGATCGGATTACACATGTTGCGGCCACCTGATTATTGGAGGAGTTTCAACCATATACACAAAAATGGTAACAAAGTCTCTTTAAGGAGTCGAGCACCCTCCTCTAATTGGTGGTTCCAGGTTCAAAACTTGGAAGGTGTTCTCCCAAGTATCTGGGCTTGGCTAATTCCCAAGTATCAGAGATAGATAGAGAGAGAGAGAGAGAGGGAGAGAGGAAAAGAAAGAAAAAAGTTGTTCTGATTCAACTGCATTCCTCTTTATGTGGTATTAGCTCAACAAATTATACATGAAATACAAAGCTAATATATAATAACAACTAAGAGAACCAAGGACAACCAGTGCAACCAATGGAGGTAAAAAATGGAAACACTATAAGTTAGAAACTACAAAAAGTACAAATCAAGGATTACAATGACACAATCTTCAGAAAACAAATAAAAAGCATTGAAGATTTATTTTACCTGAGCTTCGAATGTAAAACTCAGCATTTGACTTGTAGCATCGTCAACAACAGTGCTAGGAACACTAGTCTCTTCTTTACATTCTTGAATTTGTACTAAACCTTTACTGATTTTAGAAGCAGAATTATCTATAAATGAAATCTCAACACCATCGTCTGCGGAGACTGAGTAGCTGCTACCATTATTCAGGTACGTACACTTTCTCAACAATGTGCCATTCTGATGAATGCAAAAAATTAAGAAGCGATACATACTCAAAAAGAGTAGAATGATAGTTTATCTTGATCACATATCATAACATTAACAAAGGAAGATTATATAGTAATCTTAGCAGTATATCAATACATGTGGTAATATATCACATACATCCAAAGTTCAAAACTAAAGTAGACAGCAAATAAGTGCAATTTAATAGAAGGAACATCTACGGCATTGCTTTAGTTGACTAAAAAAAGGTGCTTCCCAAAAGGCACCTATATGAAAGTGCTTTTGCAGAAACAAGTTACCCTCGAAAAACATCTTTGGTAAACAAATAACAGAAACACTTTCTTTTAAATAATGATCATGAAGATATAGCAACGACTTTTGCTTCAGAAAATGTAGATATACCTGAAAAAATAATTGTGAATTAAACTATTTGACTAATTGTTATCACTAAATTGTATTTGAGCATCATTTATAACATATCAGCATGGAGATTGAATTACAATATTGCACCAGGGCCAAGCTGAGTTTGGGATTATTGTGGAAGCAGACTGCTTGGCATTAATCAAGATGATCAATGAGGAATGACAAACTTGATGTTATGCAGACCCTAAACACTGGGGAGGGAATGTTGTTATTTGTGTATATTCGCATAAAGTTCAGAGAGGTCAATCAAGTGGCTGATTGGTTAGTAAACCAGGGCATTATTTGATGCAATGTGCTTTTCTTATTGAGGGACCAAAATGGTTTTCTTTAGAGTTGTGGCTTTCGATATGGGCTGATAGTTGTAAACTTTAAAGTGTTGAATGAAATATCTTTATTAGAAAAAAGGTCATGCCCATAGTTTTTCCTAGCAAAGTACAAAGCTATCAACCCAGCAGATCATGAAACATAATGGTCCACACTCTGCAGTGAAGTAGAAGGGATGAACTTGCAAAGATATAAGCAACAGTTTAAAAGTGTGTTGCCCAAGAAGACAACCCAAGAGGGGGGGTGAATTGGGTTTTAAGTACTTATTACAAATACAAACTTAACGAGTAACTAATTAAACCTTATTGCAAGCGGATTAATTAGTTTACTAGATGTACTGAATGGAGGGGATGGAAGAGACAATGAACCAATCACAAACACAAGAGGTTTTATAGTGGTTTGGAGCTAACCCTTGCTCCTACGTCCACTCCCCAAACTTCACTTGGGAGTTCACTATAATCCCTCGGATTATAGCCGGTTGTTTTACAAGTTCACAACCCAACTTGTTGTTTTACGAGATCACAACGAACTCGGTCGGTTTTCACAGGCTCACCGACTAAAACCACCCGATTGTTTTTCCGGGATCACAATCGAATCCTTACACCGTTGGTTTTACCCTCGGCTCACCAACCAACCTCACAACCCAGGGGATTGAATCAAGTAAGAAAATAGTTTGGGAAAATTACACGGAAAGCTTCTTAATAAGCAAATATTAAACAATATGAAAAGAGAGAAGTTAGAAGCCCTCAAACAGATTTTGGAAGTAGAAGAAGGGGCTTCTCGACTTTAGAGTCTCCTCTTTGAATGCGCTAAAGACTTGATGTCAGAAGGATAGCCTTGAATGCGAAGGAAGGAGTTTGTAGGATGGACTTCAATTCGCTTCTTCCTTCTTTCCCTTGTATTTACTCTTGAGAGACTTTGGTAGGTGGAAATCACTTTTTCTTTGAATGGAATCTCTCTCTTAATGTCTATTACTGTTCACTCTGGCTATTTAAGCAGTCCACTTTGAAAACTAGCCGTTAGACACCAATTTAGGGCCGTTCTGCACAATCTGCAACTCCTGACAATGTGTCCGTTGGGATTGGAGTCGACTCGCTCAATCTGGAGTCGACTCGGCTGTTGCTGGAGTCGACTCATGCTTTACTGGAGACGACTCGCCCACTGTTCAAGATTTAAATTAAAGTGCTGTCCCGTTCTGGAGTCGACTCGGCCAAACGTGGAGTCGACTCGCCAGTATCCGGAGATGACTCGGCCCTCTGGAGACGACTCGTTCTCAGGATTCCAGAGATCTTTCTTTCAGGTTTACTCCCTCAAGTCGACTCGGATTCTCTTGGAGTCGACTCAGCTCTCAGAGACCGAAAAACTGATCTTCTGTTTTTGGAGTTGAACTGCCTCGGAGTCGACTCGGATCGTCTTGGAGTCGACTCGGCTCTCAGAGCCCAAAAACTGATCTTCTGTCCTTGGCGTTGAACTGCCTCGAAGTCGACTCGGATCGTCTTGGAGTCGACTCGGCTCTCAAAGCCCGAAGTTGGTTCTCTGACTTTTAGTCTTGCTTTCCTCTGAGAGTCGACTCTTGCTTGTTTAGGAGTCGACTCCCCAACCGTTGGAGTCGACTCGAATTCTTCTGGAGTCGACTCGGTAACAGGGTCCAGAAACCACTTCTCTGTCTTTCTGTCTGTTACTCCTTGGAGTCGACTCGGAACTATCTGGAGTCGACTCGGTAATCATCGGAGTTGACTCGAATTCTTCAGGAGTCGACTCGGTGACAGGGTCTGAGATTCATCTTTCTGTCCTGCTGTCTGTTCTTAGTCGGAGTCGACTCGCAGTGTGCCGGAGTCGACTCGAGCCTGTGCCAGAACATCTGAAACACTTGGAGTCGACTCGAAATCCTTCGGAGTCGATTCGAGTTTCAGCCTTTGACTTAAGCTGATTTCCACATGCACTCAAAAGAAGATTCTCACAAATTTTGCTTGAGATACTGGATTGAATTCATTAGTATAACATAAAATATACTCAAATGCTTTGGTCTCATCAAAATCAAATTGGGGTATTATCAATCACTCCACAATCTCTCCCTTTTTGATGATGACAAAACATTGAGTATTTGATGAGAGAAATACCCATCTAAAAAGATGATTCAGAATAAAATTTTGAAATGTCTAGTTATTTTAATCTATCCAGAATTGAAAGGTATGAATAAGTAAATCCTGAAATTAAAGCTCCCCCTTTCATTTGGAATTATATAAGCCTTCATATCATGCAATCAATTGTTTGGCTTATATGTATTAAATGAATTTGCATTCTTAAGATTTCAGATTCTCCCCCTCAACATATGCATTCAATTTTGTTTAGATTTTCTGAATTTTCTTTTAATGTCTTGAATCTTTCTAGCTTAAATTCTTACTTTCAGAGGGAAACTATGACAATTTGTTCTTGAGTATGATTCAGCTAATCTCCGAATATCCTTTGAATAGATTCTGGAGATCACTCCTTGAGGAGCCCCAACAGAGAGATAATGAGCCTCGAGGTATCGAATCCACTTAGTTAAGGATTTTTTTTGTGATTCCCTTTACATTTTGATTCATCATATTTTCTCCCCCTTTTTGTCATCATAGCAAAAAGACGCGGAACTCAGAAAAGTATTAGAATTCAAATTGCACAGTTTTGAAAGAAAATGTCTACTCATTGTATTGATGCTAATTTGAGTACAACTGTAAATACATCATACAAGTGTAAAAACAAATACATCATAAAGTAAAAAACAAAGCTACATTAGGATTTCTTGGAGGATGAGGCTCCTGAACCTAGTCTTGTGTGCTTCAAGACCAAGCTGAGCCCCTCTTGAACATTCCCTAGCTGAACTATGATCTCCGAGGTGGCCCTAGTCTGGATTGTGGTAAGCTCGGTCACACTCTCCTGGAGGGTGTCCAACTTGGAGATCAATGCACTGGCTAACCGCTCTACACCCTGACTTTGACTGCCTAGCTCATGTCGGATGCCGTCTCACATCTTCTTCGTGTCGTCCTTGACGTCACTCATGTTCCAGTATTGAGCTTGAACTAGGCTTCGCACATTGGATATTTCCTCCTTCAGGTGCGCAGTCATCTCTGTCACGGCTGCCAAGGAGGGAACTACCTCGATGGAGAGAGCAGTCTGAGGACCTCGGAGCTCTCTCAGCAGGTCATCCCTCAGCTCCCTCACTATCTCCTGCCGCAACTCTCGGAGCTGCTCAGAAGATATCCGAACCTCCAGGGGCTGCTGCTGAGAAGGTGGGGCAGTGGAGGTGGAGGGCTTAGTATGGATAGGACCAGAGGTGGAAGGAAAAGTGGGAAGATCTGTATAGTGCTCCTGGTCATGGTCAGGGCTAGGAGAGTGATGAGTGGTAGGATCAGATGGTGTGGATGTGGATAGTTTCCGTACCCAGACTCCCCCGACCTTATGGAATCCCATCCGATGAAAGGTCCCCTCACCCATGCGATCTGTAAAACGCAATGAGCGAGAGGGTTCCCCCTCAGAGATAGGGACCTCTAACTCTCTAAAGATAAGGGTGAACAACATCCCATACGGGAGACTCAGCCTAGGTTTGTCTAGGGGTTCACAAAGGTATCTGTAGATGAGTTTAGGAAAGTTGATGGGAGTGTCTTGGAGGATGTGGAACATCAAAGCTAGGTCTCTCTCTGAAATGAAGTCAAACCTACCAGTTTTGGGGAAGAGAGTCCTAAAAATGATACTTAGGAGAAGCTGCATTTCAGCCGAAAGCTGATTTGCGAACACCTCCTCTATGGGGGACAGAGGTGGATTCCCTAAGATGGCCGTAAGGGCCTCTGTCCTATCTGAGGGGTGTGTGGGAACGATCCCCTCACTGGAGAGATGGAGGACTCGAGCAATGAAGTACTCGAAAAGGAAAACTGGGGCACCCGCTACAGTCCCCTGGATACCGCCGCTACCCCGTGCGACAGTACCGTAAAATTTCCTAACTAACCCTGTATAGGTAGGGAGGTCAAGAGAACAGAAGAACTCTAAGCCCTGGGCCCTAAGGTGATGCCCTAGGTTGAACCCTTCCCGGGAGAGGAAGTCAAAGTTGACTTGCCTTCCGGTAGAGACAACCTTCCCGGCGCATGAGCGCGAGGGAACCGGCCTAGGCGGGGAAGGAACCAGAGGTGGTGGCCTCGTGGGTTCGTTCCGAGCCTTGGACCGTCGCTCGACCCCACTCGCGGAGAAGGGTCTCTTTCGGCTTGGGACGACTTTCCTAGGCATTTTTGACCTAAACACAGGGGAAGGACAAGAAAAATGGAGGAAACATCGAGGAAAGAACCTAGAATGGGTCGGAGACGAGGTCGGAGACGGCTCTAGGGCTTTTGAACAGTGGCGGCTGAAAATAGAAGTGAAGAGAAAAACATTCCGCTTAGGGTTAAAAAATTGGATTTCCGACCTCGAGTCGACTCCGGTAAGTCGCGAGTCGACTCGACCTCGAGTCGACTCCCAAATATGCGCGAGTCGACTCTCCCACGAGCCGACTCGAACTCTGGCACATAACCAAAAATCTTTTTATTTCCATGCCAAAAGAGAGAGTTATGGAACTATCTCAGATTTAAGAACTGATTTGATGATCATCGATAAGAGGTCCTATGTCCAACATAAACTAATCATCAAAATCAATGAATTAGAAGAGAGTATCACTAGAATGGATCAATCACTCCTAACCCTCTTCTAAGTATACAAAATTGATCTTCACTCAAAGATTTTGTGAAGATATCAGCAAGTTGATCATCAGTACAAACAAATTGAAGTGTCACATCACCATTCAGAACATGATCTCTTATGAAGTGATGTCTTATCTCAATGTGTTTAGTTCTTGAATGTTGAATTGGATTTTTAGTTAGATTAATGGCACTCGTATTATCACAGTTAATGAAAATTTTACCTTTTTTAATGCCATAATCTTCAAGTTGTTGTTTAATGATCCATAAGATTTGAGCACAACAACTCTCGGCAGCTACATATTCGGCTTCAGCCGTAGATAGTGCAACCGAGTTTTGTTTCTTGCTAAACCAAGAGATTAAATTTTCTCCTAAGAATTGACATGACCCGCTGGTGCTTTTTCTATCAAGTTTACAACCAGCGAAGTCTGAATCAGTGTACCCTATTAAGTTTATGCTTGATTCTTTAGAGTACCATAAACCTATGTTTTTTGTTTCTATTAGGTATTTAAAGATTCTCTTAACAGCAATTAAATGTGATTCCTTAGGATTAGATTGATATCTAGCACACATGCATACACTAAACATGATATCAGGTCTACTTGCAGTAAGATATAATAAAGATCCTATCATACCTCTATACATCTTTTGATCTACTGATTTACCTGATTCATCTTTGTCTAGTTTGCATAATGAACTCATGGATGTGCTGATTGACTTGTTTCCTTCCATATCAAACTTCTTAAGCATCTCCTTGATGTATTTTGCTTGACAGATGAAGATGCCTTCTTTAGATTGTTTGATTTGGAGCCCGAGAAAATAGTTCAGCTCTCCCATCATGCTCATTTCAAATTCACTCTGCATTAAGTCAGCAAATTCTTCGCAGAGGCGATTGTTAGGAGCACTGAAAATAATATCATCTACATAAATCTGAACTACTAACATATCTTTGTTTTTCTTCTTTAAAAACAGTGTTGTATCAACGTTCCCTCTAGAGAATTCATGGTCTAATAGAAATTTGCTAAATCTTTCATACCATGCTTTAGGAGCTTGTTTCAGACCATAAAATGTTTTGTTTAGTTTATAAACATGATTGAGGTATTGATGATTTTCAAAACCAGGAGGTTGTTCTACATACACCTCCTCATTAATATACCCATTCAAAAAGGCACTTTTTACATCCATTTGAAATAGTTTGAAGTCTTTAGAGCATGCAAATGCTAGTAACAATCTAATTGCTTCAAGTCTAGCTACAGGAGCAAAAGTCTCATCAAAGTCTATACCTTCTTCTTGATTATAGCCCTTTGCTATTAGTCTAGCTTTGTTCCTAATCACGATTCTATTTTTATCAAGTTTATTTTTATATATCCATTTAGTTCCTATTATTGAGTATTCAGTGGGTCGATCAACTAAGTTCCATACTTTGTTTCTAGTAAATTGGTTTAGCTCTTCTTGCATCGCATTTATCTAATTTACATCATTTTCAGCTTCTTCTATGTTTTTAGGTTCAAAGTGTGAGATAAATGCTAGATGATTATTTAAGTTCCTAAGAGATGCTCTAGTTCTAACAGGTCATCTAAAATTAATTTCTTAGGATGACCATGAGCATACCTCCAAGCCTTAGTAAGCCCATGATCAACAATTACCTCTTGGCTTGTTGAAGTTTCTCCAATTTGCTTCGGTTCATCCTCTTGTAATGTCATCTCATCTATCTTTTTCTCAAGTATTTCTGCATCCTCATCAAGAGCTACTTTCTTGCTAGAAGAGATATCATTAGTATCATTAAAAACAACATGTATAGACTCTTCAATAACAAGGGTTCTTTTGTTAAAGACTCTATAAGCTTTACTTAATGTGGAATATCCCAAAAAGATACCTTCATCTGATTTAGAATCAAATTTACCTAAGTTATCTTTGCCATTATTATGAATGAAACACCTACATCCAAAAACATGAAAATAGTTTACTTTGGGCTTTCTATCTCTCCAAAGTTCATAAGGTGTTTTCTTTATAATTGGTCTCAATAAAACCCTATTTAATATATGACATGATGTATTAATGGCTTCTCCCCAAAAATACTTAGGGAGGTTACTTTCGCACAACATGGTTCTAGCCATTTCCTCTAGGGTTCTATTCTTTCTTTCTACAACTCCATTTTGTTGTGGTGTCCTAGGTGCAGAGAAATTATGAGTTATTCCCTTTTTACTACAAAATTCATCAAATAGATGATTTACAAATTCCGTTCCATGATCACTCCTAATAGCTATAACTGAAGCATTTCTTGAATTAGTAACTTCCTTATGAAATTTCTTAAATACTGAAAATGCTTCATCTTTATGAGCTAAAAGCATGATCCATGTGTATCTAGAAAAATCATCTACAATGACAAGGCCATACTTGTTTCCACCAAGACTTGTGGTTCTAGTTGGTCCAAATAGATCCATGTGTAGTAGTTCAAGGGGTCTAGACATCTAGTAGTAGTGACACAATTTATGGATTTAAAAGAGCTCCTAGATTGTTTCCCATATTGACATGCTTCACAAATTTTATTTTTCTCAAATTTTAGTTTTGGCAAACCTATTACAGAATCTCTTTTAACTAGTTTTGATATTGTATCCATACTTGCATGACCTAACTTACGGTGCCATAACCAACTTGCATCATTAACCTTAGTATCACTAGCTACTAAGCAAGGATTATTTTTGGCAAGATCTTCAAGATCTACTACGTACACATTACCACATCTTATTTCTTTGAATACTAAGCTATTGTCACTTGAGTTGGTTATGATGCAAAGAGTTGGCTTAAACAGAACATCAAAACCTCTATCACATAATTGACTTACGCTAAGTAAGTTATGCTTAAAACCATCTACAAATCGTACATTATCAACAAAGGTTGAAGAGGTGATTTGTACTTTACCTATACCAACGATGTGACCTTGGTTATTGTCTCCAAATGTCACAGCACCTCCCTTTTTAGGCTCTAGGGTGAAGAATTGCTCCTTGTCACCCGTCATGTGTCTTGAGCAGCCACTATCCAAGTACCAACAGTTTTTGTCGACTTTGGCTGCAAGACACTCCTACACAAGGAAATCATACAATTTTAGGTACCCAAGTTTTCTTGGGTCCTTCAAGGTTAGTAATGTTGGTTCTTTTTGGAACCCAAACCTTTTTAATTTTTCTTTTAGCTTCTACTTTCCTATGGTCACACACATTAGCTTTATGTCCTACTTTTCCACAGCAAAAACAGGTTATATTCTTAGTTTTACTTTCCCCTGCTTTCACAAAGAAATTTTTAAGGAGCTTTTGCTTATTCTTAGGTTTATACCCTAAAACAGCTCTATTAAACACAGCTCGTTGATTATTAAGTATCATTTCCAATTTTCAGAGCTATATGTAAACTTTTCAACAATAGGTTTGTATTTTTCAAGTTTTTTTATTAGCTTTTGTTTTCTGTTTTCAGTATGTTTAAGTCTTTTGTAAGATTATCTTTTATAGTTTGTTTACCGTTTTTAAGTTCTGAAATTTTCTTGGTTAGTTTTTCGTTATCTTTAATTAAGGTATTAGTTTTTTGAATTAACATTTGGTTGTTTGTTTTAAGTTCTAATTTTCTCTAATGATAAAATCCTTGTCCTTAATTAATTTATCGTATTTATGGAAGTGAGATTGATTAGTTAGTTTTAGTTCTTTATTCTTAAGATTTATTACCTTATATTCATCCATTAGTTCATTAAAAGCATCATACAATTCATCAAAGGTAAAATCTAAATGCGTTTCAGATGTTACCTCATTTTCATTCGCCATAAAACATAAGTTGGCCTTTTCCTCTTATTCCTCATCCGATGATGATGATGAATCGGAGTCCGTCAAAGTGGAGACGAGGACTTTCTTTTTCTTATATTTGCTGCCCTTCTTCAGTAAGGGACAGTCAACTCTGAAATGTCCTGGCTTCTTGCATTCATAGAATCCGATTCCTTCATTTTTCCTTTCCTTACCTTTATCCTTGTTGTAGGAACTTGAGGGACCTCTCCTCTGATGAAAGGACTTCTTCCGGTTGATGAATTTTCTGAACTTTCGCACGAGAAGAGCCTCATCATCGTCTCCCTCATTATCTTCTTCTTCGCTGCTGCTACTGCAAGATGGATCTTTGTTAGAAGAAGTAGATTTGAGGGCTATTACCTTTTTCTTATGAGAGGATTCTTCTTCGCTGTGTTGTTTCATCGTGAGCTCATGCATCATAAGGGATCCAAAAAGCTCCTCAAGTGGCAGCTTGTTCAAGTCCTTTTCTGACAAGGTCACTGTTAGCATAACTTTTGCCAAGACTTTTTAGACCATTGACGATATCAGTAAATCTAGTGAACATGCAAGTGATAGTTTCATTAGAATCCATTTTAAATAGTTCATACTTATGAACTAGCATGTTTATTTTAGATTCCTTGTCTTGATTCGTGCCCTCGTGGGTCACCTCAAGTCTGTCCCATATCTCTTTTGCAGAATTGCAAGTAGAGACTCTATTGAATTCATTGCGGTCTAAGGCACAATAAAGCACATTCATTGCTTTGGCATTTAGTTGTGCCTTCCTTATATCATTGTCATCCCAATCTTTTTCAAGTTTGGGTATAGTAATATCATCTACAAAAATTGAAGGAATGTATGGTCCATTAACTATGGTGCTCCAAATCTCATAATCTTGAGCTTGGATAAATATCCTCATCCTAGCCTTCCAATAGGTGTAGTCGGTTCCATTTAAGAATGGAGGTCTATGGATGGATTGCCCCTCAATAAGAGAAGATCCAAATGGGGTTGTCATTTTGATCTTTTACCCTTTTAATATAAGAGTTCCGGCTCTGATAAAGTGTGTTGCCCAAGAAGACAACCCAAAAGGGGGGGTGAATTGGGTTTTAAGTACTTATTACAAATACAAACTTAACGAGTAACTAATTAAACCTTATTGCAAGCGGATTAATTAGTTTACTAGATGTACTGAATGAAGGGGATGGAAGAGACAATGAACCAATCACAAACACAAGAGGTTTTATAGTGGTTCAGAGCTAACCCTTGCTCCTACGTCCACTCCCCAAGCTTCACTTGGGAGTTCACTATAATCCCTCGGATTACAGCCGGTTGTTTTACAAGTTCACAACCCAACTTGTTGTTTTACGAGATCACAACGAACTTGGTCGGTTTTCACAGGCTCACCGACTAAGACCACCCGATTGTTTTTCCGGGATCCCAATCGAATCCTTACACCGTTGGTTTTACCCTCGGCTCACCAACCAACCTTACAACCCTTGATTCAATCCCCTGATTGAATCAAGTAAGAAAATAGTTTGGAAAAATTACATGCAAAGCTTCTTAATAAGCAAATATTAAACAATATGAAAAGAGTGAAGTTAGAAGCCCTCAAACAGATTTTGGAAGTGGAAGAAGGGGCTTCTCGACTTTAGAGTCTCCTCTTTGAATGCGCTAAAGACTTGATGTCAGAAGGATAGCCTTGAATGCGAAGGAAGGAGTTTGTAGGATCGACTTCAATTCGCTTCTTCCTTCTTTCCCTTGTATTTACTCTTGAGAGACTTTGGTAGGTGGAAATCACTTTTTCTTTGAATGGAATCTCTCTCTTAATGTCTATTACTGTTCACTCTGGTTATTTAAGCAGTTCACTTTGAAAACTAGCCGTTAGACACCAATTTAGGGCCGTTCTGCACAATCTGCAACTCCTGACAATGTGTCCGTTGGGATTGGAGTCGACTCGCTCGATCTGGAGTCGACTCGGCTGTTGCTGGAGTCGACTCATGCTTTACTGGAGACGACTCGCCCACTGTTCAAGATTTAAATTAAAGTGCTGTCCCGTTCTGGAGTCGACTCGGCCAAACGTGGAGTTGACTCGCCAGTATCCGGAGATGACTCGGCCCTCTGGAGACGACTCGTTCTCAGAATTCCAGAGATCTTTCTTTCAGGTTTACTCCCTCAAGTCGACTTGGATTCTCTTGGAGTCGACTCAGCTCTCAGAGACCGAAAAACTGATCTTCTGTTTTTGGAGTTGAACTGCCTCGGAGTCGACTCGGATCGTCTTGGAGTCGACTCGGCTCTCAGAGCCCAAAAACTGATCTTCTGTCTTTGGAGTTGAACTGCCTCGAAGTCGACTCGGATCGTCTTGGAGTCGACTCGGCTCTCAGAGCCCGAAGTTGGTTCTCTGACTTTTAGTCTTGCTTTCCTCTGAGAGTCGACTCTTGCTTGTTTAGGAGTCGACTCCCCAACCGTTGGAGTCGACTCGAATTCTTTTGGAGTCGACTCGGTAACAGGGTCCAGAAACCACTTCTCTGTCTTTCTGTCTGTTACTCCTTGGAGTCGACTCGGAACTATCTGGAGTCGACTCGGTAATCATCGGAGTCGACTCGAATTCTTCAGGAGTCGACTCGGTGACAGGGTCTGAGATTCATCTTTCTGTCCTGTTGTCTGTTCTTAGTCGGAGTCGACTCGCAGTGTGCCGGAGTCGACTCGAGCCTGTGCCCGAACATCTGAAACACTTGGAGTCGACTCGAAATCCTCCGGAGTCGACTCGAGTTTCAGCCTTTGACTTAAGCTGATTTCCACATGCACTCAAAAGAAGATTCTCACAAATTTTGCCTGAGATACTGGATTGAATTCATTAGTATAACATAAAATATACTCAAATGCTTTGGTCTCATCAAAATAAATTGGGGTATTATCAATCACTCCACAAAGTGTCAGTCTTTATCATTCTATATACATGACATATAACATACCAATTAGATGTGGACATGGCATAGGAGTGCACAGAATTATACCACTCAAGTTGGCCAATTGTGTATCAGTTAGCACCACTGCTTATGATGCAGGTCAGAACTGACCTTCGCAAGGTTATGGTCCCTCAAATACAACCATCAGAATTCAGAAGCAATCTGAGCCCATCGGATGAAGCCTAGAGGATACGAGGCCCAAAACTGCGAAAAATAAACTGACTGCAGTTCTATTGTCATTGAGGACAGAACAGATGGCAAGGATGTTGCTATCATTCTACCAAAATAAACTGAGAGTTCAACATCATAGTCAATGCAACAGCTACAATTCCATCATTAGATTAGTCCGACCCATCCTAGGACACCCAAAGGCTTCCAGAAGATCAGCATGGACTTAGACAACAGACTTATTGTGTAAACTTTGAAAAGATGATCCGCTGTGTGGTTCTATCTGAGGCACCATAATTGTTAACTGTCATCCGATTTTGCTAGTTGACACATGACAGTAGTTCGAATGTTAGCTTTTAGATTGATTAGTTTTATTAGTTTTCCTAGTTCAAAATGAATTCCAAAGGACATATGAATCATAACCAATATAATTATCATGGAACCAATATATACTCGTACTTAGCTTGCAGCCTTGCAATACAGCAAAGTGAAAGAAGAATTTTCTTAAAGTGCACTCTTGTGTGTTCTCTTTTACATGGTGGATTTTGAGTTAGCTTTCATGGATTTGAGAGTAACCCAGGTAGATTCTAGGTTCAATGACATGTTGGTTGTTTCCAATGAACTGTGAAAAAGTTTCTGAAGTCACTGAAAGATCCATAATGTTGACAGAGACCTTTAGTAGCATACATATAGCTACTGGTTATCTTCCTCCTAACCATGGTTTTGAACTTTTTCTTGCTTTAATCAATATGAAGTATTTAACTTCAAGTGCCACGAACCCTACTACCCTATCTGGGTCGAGTGGAGGGCTTAAAGGGTCACACCTGTGTTAATCACTTCATTAGAACTCTGATTTGTCACTCAATAACAGGAAACCAAATACTCCATAGCGGCAACATAACCCTGACTACAGCCTGCTTCTTTAATCTAACCTGATCCTGTGCTGCTGATCAAGCCTGGCTCAATGCCGGTGCTATCATATTACTTTGATACGCATTGTAAAGACTTTACATATTGATAAAAGCCTATATTATTCTTTTTCCTTTTTAACTTACGCTGACAAACTCAAAGATCTTGCTTCTAATCTAAGCAGTCAGAAGCAATTCCCCATTGATTTTCTATGCTTCTTCCCTCATCATTTGAGGGTCTGATCTACAGGGCACTCGTTGTAACAAAGTCATCCTTCCCTAATAGATTGCTAATAGTCAAGGTAACTCATTTTCCCTTACTTATTTGGGTTTTCTTTTGAACTTACTGAATTAAATCATATTTCATGCTTTACATATGGATTGCCCTTTAAATTGATGAAGCTATGCCATAAGAGACCAATTGGTCAGGTCATCTTGTTTTCTAAGATATATCGTAAGGATGTAGATGCTAAAACTAAAAGAAAGGGCCCAAGATGATTTCAATGTCGGTGAGATCCAATGATGATAATTTCTTACAGGCTGAGGGGAGTCATCCAAGTCTTTTCTGTAGTAGCAGCATGGTTTTCATTTAGATACATCAAATACTGATGCCACATATTGTTTAACATCCCATGGATTTGAGGAGTTCAATTTCACTATGACATACATTGGCAGGCATTTTCAGACCCCAAAATGGTCTGTATAAGTGAATAACAATACTCACAATATGCCGACAGGTAGTAGGTGTTACGATATTTCTGCCTCTAGAGGAAGTTTATATGCATCATGACAAAGTGAAATAGATGAAGTATATGAGAAAGCAATAGCATGAGGCATGAGCAGTATATTTGCTTTTCACAAGATCCACAGCACATGTACAACAACAACAATGTGGTTACTGTGTAAACATACTTATTTTTCCTGTATTTTCAATCACGAAGTTTGAACCAAGGTTTGCCGAACTGTACCGAACCAGCCGGCTCAGGGCATACCAAATTGGATTGGTCGGGGACTGGCACGGTTCAGGCATTTAAAACGAGACGGCCCAGCTCATTATTAAACCCGCCCTCCAGCTATTAAACTTCTCAATTACGTGTTTCCTCCCCCCTCCGGCTCGGGATCTTCAAGAGAGTATCCCCCTCCCACTTGAGAACACCATTCCTTCCCAAAGCCACTCACGAAGTCGCAGTTATCTAACCGCAACAAAACCCCCCTCCCCCACCCACCCCACCCCCGCGCCCCCCGGCCCCTGCCCACATTTTGGTACGTCGCTCCCTCCCTCCCTCCCTCCCTCTCTCTCTCTTCTCTTCCTTCGGGTCAAGTTAGGGTTAGGATTTCCCTCGCTTTCCTCCTTACTA
Source organism: Phoenix dactylifera (assembly GCF_009389715.1). Taxonomy (NCBI): domain Eukaryota; kingdom Viridiplantae; phylum Streptophyta; class Magnoliopsida; order Arecales; family Arecaceae; genus Phoenix; species Phoenix dactylifera. Next base: position 14,799,812 of record NC_052401.1, on the reverse strand, counting down.
CTCCACCCCCCTCACCCTCTCCCTCTCCCTCTCTTTTTCTCTCTTTCTCTCTCCTTTTCTCCCTCTCCCCCTCTCTCCAATCATGTTTGTTTCAAAAACAAAGGAAAGTGGAACAAGGATAATTCTCTTCTATTTTCCATTTCAAACTCCATTTTTTATTTTCGAATTTTGAACTGAAGTTGGCAAAACATATGCCGAACTCAGTTCAAAATTTGAAAATTAAAAAAGTCCAAAATGGACAGGAATGGCATGGTACCAGTACTGTACCATACCGTTGGACAACCAGTGTGGATCTCGGTATTAGTATAGCCAACCTTGGTTTGAACTTAAAACATGTTTCTATCTTTTTAACTAGGTAAAATTATTAATTATTCTCTCTTAATCATAAATTTTCAGGAAATTATGCAACTCGCTTTTCTAACAATTATTCACATAGGGATCTCAAAAAATTTATGAAGTTAGGTTCCCACAAATTAGTTAAACACTATTTATTAGTTAAAAACAAAGAAAAAAGTCCAAATTAAGAAAATAATTTGAACATATATCATATTCTAGCATGCTAGTCATGAATTTTTTTACCAACATGCCCACTGTACCATGCTGGTGCATACCAAGTGCTGACAAGGTACAGATTTTGGCATAGCGCATGATGCTTTAGCCCCTAATAAAAATGAAACGAGATGGAAGCTTGGAAGCTTATCCCATGGGTATGCGGCAGTCAGCAATCCACTTTTGCCAAGCACATGAGAGAGGAGAAAAGGTTGTGACCAAGGTTTTTAACTTTTAACCAAGAAGAGATGTAGAAGAATTTGTACTATCATTTTATAGGTCAGATAATATAGCACAAGCTATATGAATGCAGATATTATAGCAGACATAATATACCAAGCCTGTGACAAGAAAGCTACATAAGAAAGTGATGCTGAGATCAGTTATTAGACTATACTTGCCAAAACTAGAATAGGGAGTATACCTCAATTTTAACATTCTTGAACCGCAACTTCTGTCCACGCCCAATTATGATAATAGTTCCAGAAAATGATTGCTCTTTCATATCAAACTCCTCACTTAAGGATATTGTACCTCCACACCCATCATAAGTGAACTCATCAATACCACATCCATCCACAATTAATTTTCTTCTAGGGGAAAGGTGTACAATATCATCTCTCTGCATGTAAATGGATTCAGAAAGTATTATATCATAACTGTTAGTCAGTGGATCATTCTTTGGTTTTAAGCTTTCCTCCCTTCCTGTTATTGCACCCAAAGAAGGCACAAAATATTCAACAACTGCAAGAAGGAAGTCCAGAACAACAAGAATACGAGGTTGCTGGATGCGGATTACAAAAGATTGGAATGACGAGCGCCATCGGTAATCCATTACCAGCATAGTCAAGTTAGAAACATCTATGTCAGTTGCATTTTCTGAAATCTTGGTAGAAACATCGTTTGTAGGTGATCCTGGACAAGTTCCAGGCAAACTAGAAATGTTATATACAGCAGGTTTCGAAACATCCGAGTAAGATCCAAGCATCAGGCACATTTCAGGCTTTGTATCAGGACGTATGTCCAGCACAGAGAATTTAGGAATAGTCAGGTAGAGGTCTGCTTCAAACAAAGAAGTTGATCGATACGATACCCATAGTCCTTCTAGCTGCAGAAACATGAAGAACATGTGAAAAGAACCAATCAAATGAGGTTTACGAGACATCTGAGATGATAAGCAGTATTTGGATGATTGACATGCAAGCTACTGGAAAATGAAGCATGCTGCTATAGTATGAAAATAACAAACAGAATGCTTCCATATATACTGAAGTCAAGCAGTACTCACAGCAATCTGGGCTAAAGGAGACTCCTCATCAAGACCATTGCATAGCTCTAGCAAGGCATAGCGGACCTCAACAGCCAGAACAAAAATAGAACGTGAGAGTAAAATTTGACTATTATGGTTGACCTTATCAGCAAGCATACGAATTGACTCCTTTGTCTCATCTACATTGCCACGAAAACTAGGAGGAAGCTTTGGGACTTCTGACAGGTTCATATATAAACAATTTATTATGACATTGTATTCCTTGTCTGACATGACACCATGTAAGAAACCAACCTGCTTGAAAAGTTAAGACGAAAAAAAAAATCAATTTTTTCACTTTTTAAATTTTGCTAACACAATGAAAGAAAGGTATATAGCAGTCACAAAACATTAGATATTAGCAGAGGTAATAAAAAACTAAGAGAACAAATATGTAAGTTAAGTAAATCATAAAGAAAATTGGACTTACTAGAAACAGCTATGCAATATGAAAATTAGACTAGTTAAAAAAATTTATTGTAGCAATCCACTTTGCAAGTGCTAAACTTTATTCTGAAGATACCATAATAAATTTAGTATTGATCTGGCAAATGGTCAATAACAACATGAATTCCACTTGATAGAAGGAAGAAAAATTAGTTTAATTCAAAGGCCAATTATACATTACAACCAACGTCAGAGGAACCGGTACTGGTTCTCCGGCGGAACAGCTCAGTACGGGCAGGCACGGTGCCATGCCGTGCCGAGCCCGTACCGACACAGCAAACAGACAGGAGAGAGGCAAAACGAGAGAGGAAAAAAGAAAGAGAGTGGGGGAGGGAGAGGACGACGGAGGAGGGCCAGCGGAGCCCAGCGGAGGCTCTGAGAGGGGGCCGGCGCCGGGGAAGAAGGCCGCTTAAGCGGCCGACCTTCTGTTTCATTCAAAACAAGGGTCGTATGAAACAGGGGTCAGCCGCTTAAAAAAATTGCGAATTCATAAGTGAAGTCGGCAATTTTTTTAAATGGTCGGCCCTTGTTTCGAACAAAATAGGGGTCGGCCGCTTAAGCGGCCTTCTTCCCTAGCGTCGGCCCCCTCGCAGGCTCCGCCAGCCCTCCGCCGGCGTCCCTCCCTTGTTGGCGCTATGCAGAAGCGTGTGGATCCTTGACATCCGCTAACCTAGGGCGTCCCCTAGGGCATCAGGCCGCGTGGGGAAAGAAGGAAGAAGAGATGAAGAACCACAATCACAAACTAGGGTTTTCGTGGAGAAGAAGAGGAAGAGAAGAGAGAACGTGGGAGAAAGTTTTCTGGCGGCTCCTTTATTGCTCAAGCAATAATCCAAGTGATAACCCTAAAACTGATTACATCAAGCCTTTATATAGGCACCCAATTTTAGTCTAATCATACACCAACTCAATCTCCTCCTTAGCCACATTAGAAAGCACTCAACCCAAGTCCATGACTTACATGCTCTCCCCCTTTGAGCCTAAACCTAGCCCAAGAATGACTTAGACCCTTTGAGACTTGAAAAACCTTGACTTGGCCCGCTTTACGCCTGAAAATCCTGTGAAAACAGTGCTCGGGTTGACTCCTGCTGTCCTGGGGTCGACCCCTGCTGTCCTGGAGTCGACCCCTGAAGCTGTCCCAGAAAATAGCTCTCAGATTTTTTTCTGTCGCTCTTAAGGAGTCGACCCCCGAAGTCCTAGGGTCGACCCCTGCACTGTGCCAAGTCTTCACAACGTGCCGGAGTCGACTCCAATACTGTTCACAGCCCAGAAACTTGTTGTTTTCCTTTGGATGTGCCACACTTGAGCCTACATCCCTCCCTCCCCCTCTCTATCTCTCTCTTTTCCTCTCGTTCTGCCTCTCCCAGGGGTCGGCCGCTTAAGCGGCCCTTCTTTTCCGGTGTCGGCCCCCTTGCGGCCTCCATCAGGCTCCGCCGGCGTCCTCTCCCTCGCTCCCTTGCTCGCTCCCTTTGCTTCTCCTTCTCCGGTTTTGGAAATGCATCCCGTTTTCTGAGCCGGAATCGTACCGGTGAGCCACCGTACGGTTCGAAACGGGCAGAACCGGCCAGTTTGGGTTTGTTCTACCAACATTGATTACAACCATTATTATTTGTTGGACCCTCCAATTAAAAAATAAGTAGTAAATAAAGGTCTGCTTATATTATTACATAATGGTTTAGTATAATAAAAATCTGGTATTGGTGGACTCTAATCTGCATACATATATGACTTTTTCAACCTAAAAAGAATACCATATTCAGCGACCAATAGAAAAAGGGTTCTGAAAATATGAAGTGGCTACCTTCTAATGGTCATGAATGGACAACGAGCTTTTTGTAGGTCACATCTGCTCAATTCATTCCACGATCCATATCAATGCATTTAATCTTGCCATGCTGAACAGGTTAGTCCCATGTAACAAAAAAAAGTTGACCTTACTGTTAGAATTAATTAAGGTTTGCAACCATGGTCTGCCGTACCGGTCCGGCCTGGGATCGGTACTGGATCAGTGTGGAATCCGGTACCAGTAGTTTATTGTTGGAGAACCGGTTCGTACCGGTACGGGACCGGTTCGTACCGGTCCGGGCCACCACCGGTACGCCAACCGGTACCGGTACGGCAGACCTTGTCTGCAACCTTGGTACTGGATAACGTATCGGTACTTTACCGATTCGGTACGATACTGTCAGTACAATATCGTATGGTATGCATACTGTAGTATATATCGAAATAGCTTTCTAACCATTTTTCTTAATTTTTATCTCGGTACGCCTTGATACATGTCGGTAAGCTTCTGTCGCACCTCGGTGTGTCTCGATATAGGTCAGTACGCCTCGGTAGGGGTAGTTTGGCTCGGTACGGGGCTAAATCCGACTCAAAGTTAAGTTTCATATCGATTTTCTTCCAGTACAGTACGATATGCCTCATGCGGGGCGAAATGTAGCAGTACGACAAACCATTGAATTAGTAATTGAAGTTTAATGAATTCCAAATAAGTTACTGAAGGTCCGCAATTTCAGTACCGTCTATCGTACTATTTAGGGACCAATATAATATGCTTCCAAACAGGGTATGCGGTACCGACCGAATCAACGTACCGTTGGAGACTGATACTGGTTCGATATCGGTTGGAACTGGTACCGAATCGATTCAGAAAAAAAAACAAAATCCGCGGACGCGCGCGCATACGCATTATGCCACAGAGGGCTGAGTTTTAAAAGCCACTCTATGGCATTAAAAGCCCACGTGGGCTACTCGTGTAGGCTCGCTGCCCCGCGCGGGGAACCGCTGTTGGCCCACAAGGCGCCGCAGTCCCAAACCCTATGCCAAGGTCCAGTTGGGGGAGTTGTGTTGATTGCAGAATCGTCTTTGTGTCGGGTAACGCGCTATCTCTTGCTGCCTTTGGAACCTTGCCTATGCTACTCCAATGATGGTGCTCGGTTGAGGAGAAGAATCAAGATGCGGGGAAGAAAAGATGACGATTCTATTTCAAAATGACAACGAAGGGTACTCTAGCAAGATCGAAAAGGAATCATGCTGACCTAATACAATCTAAGGGGAGTTGATTTATCCCACTCTAGCCCAAGCCTTACGGCCGAAAACCCACCTAAGGGATGTTAGGGATAACCCTTTACAATGCAGAATTTGAATGATGAAGAAGATGCCTTCGAAGGGCCCTAATGGTTCCTTTATATAGGCCTCATGCCTATGGCTTATTGGCGGAAACATTCCAAAATTCAAATAAGATTCTAAATCAGCTGCAAGAGGATCCCAACTAATCTTGATCCCTGCAGCCATGTGCTGAAATTGTTGGACGCCCAGGATGGGTCGCCCGGTTAGCCGGGGCGTGTCCCGTGCGGGTGCTGCCACTTGTCCGCATAGTCCTGATTTGCTATCTTTTGGTGGCTAGCTGGAGTGTGCTCCCGGGCTGGTTGGGACGCGGATCTTGGTTGGCCGGAACGTGGGTCTTGGTTGGCCGGGACGCGGATCCAGCTGCTTCTCCCGCGGACTGGTGACTTGTCCTTCCCTGCACCACTAATCTTGCGACTTGATGCATCTAGGCCGCCCATGCCTCTGCTCGCCTGATCTTTATGGAAGAGTCCGCAGACTCCTCCATAGATTCTGCACGCTTTCTTACTATCTTTGATCCCTTTCGGGCGTTTGGATGCTTGCCATGTGGCTCAGCCTGCTGTCCTTGGCCGAGCGTTGCCTTTGGGAATCTTTCCTTGTTTGCTCTTGCGCACGGATGCATGACACGTCTCGGCCTGTTGGCCGAGTGCCTCCTTTGGGGATCCTTCCATGTTTGCTCTTGGGCCTGTGCGCGGATGCTTGCCACTTGTCTTGGTCGGTTGTTGACCAAATCCTTTGCTTTGCTTGCAGCCGCGCGCGTGCTGGCTGATGTGTGCCCCATTGGATTGCTCTCAGTTGGTCGTGACACAATGTGAATGGGCTTGCCCTAATGTTGCTTGCTTTGGCTTGGCTCAGCCCATGCACATGCCTCTGAACCAAGTGGCTTGATGGTGCTTGGTCAAGCGCAATGCTAGCTGAATCCTATGCTTGCCATGCCATGCCTTGTGCTTGGTTCTCTTCTGTACGCCCGCGCTCAGGTGCGCGCGCATGGGTTGTTGCCCCTTGTCGTCGCCCACGTCCATGCTCACTCTTGGCGCACGCGCAACGGGGCGTTGCGTGTGTGCCGGGTGCTGGCGAGGCGTGGGATGGCGGCCTGACAGTGCACTGGCCCCTTCTGGTCGTGGCGAGGTTCGGGCGCGCCATGCAAGCGTGAGCGCGGAGCGCCGAGCGCGCGTTGGTGCGCCGAGCATCAAGTCTGCCTAGCGCTCGGGCATTGGCCGGCCTGGGTGCTGGACGAGCGCGCGAAGGGCCGTGACCGCCATGCGGGTGCGCGGAGGCCTGCACGCTGCTACGCATGCGCGCGGAGGGCCGCACACTGGCTAATGCGTGCGCGAAAGGCCGCATGCCTGGGCTGTGCGCGCGTAGTTGGCCGCACGCGCCTTTGGCTGGATGGGCGCGCGGGGTTCCGCGCGCTGCTGTTGAGGTCCCTGAACCTCGCGCGGGCACTGGACAAGGCTTGTGCGGGGCTGAGCCGGCTGACGTCGAGGTTGGCCAATGCTTGGCTAAACCTCCAAGCAGTGGATTTGGCCCGCAACTTGGTCTTGGCCGGGGTTGGCCCCGACCGAATCTTTCGAAATTTGGCTTGGCGGGCTGGGGTTCTTATCAATCGCGCGCTGCGCGTGGACGCGTTGTTCGCACCGCATGGAACGCGTGCGGGTGCAATCCCGGACGCGTTTCCCCACTCGCGCCCCGCGCGGGGGCGCGCTGCCCCGACCCTTCTTTTTTTTCTTTTCTTTTTTTTCCTCTTCTCTTCTTTCGGAGCTGCTCTTTTCTTCCTCTCTCTCCTCTCTTTCCCCCTTCTCCCACGAGCAAGGAAGGTCTTCTTCCCTGCAAGGTATTCTTCCCCGCGAGGTGCTCGAGAGGAAGAAAGAGGCCCGGTAGACAAAAATCCTTGCAAGAGAGGTCTTCTTCTCCCCCTTCGACAGGTAGTCTTCTCCTCTTTTTGTTCTTCCTCTTCTTTCTTCCTATTTCTTCCTCTTCTTCCCCGCGAGTACCGGTGTGAACCGGTGCGGTTCAAACCCCTTTTGGGTTGGAACCAAATTCTATGGTTGTACCATACCAGTTCAAGCCGGTACTGATATGGTACAGGCTGAACTGGCCGGTTAACGATACCAGTCAAGGAACACTAAACCAACTCAAATTGGGCAGTTCGGCCTATACGGAACTGAACGAATGTTGATCCTAGATAGTGGCTTCTTCTCTTCTTCTTCTCCTCCCTCTTCTTCTTCCTCTTCTTTCTCTTCTTTCCTCTTCTTCCTCGGTGCCGGTACCAGGCTTGTACCGGTTTGAACCGGACCGGTTCGTACCGGTACCAGGTTGTACCTCGACATTGCCTAGATCCATAGTTCCATTGTCGTGATCCTCGCACAATTGCTCCTGACCACACCCATCGAGTTGTATACCTCGATTCCGACTTCATCCTCGACGACATCACCACCCTCGCCTCCGCCCCACTCACCAACAACATCAATCTCCCTCCCCTTTAAGTGAGTTCAAAGGCTTCGGCCTCTCTCGCTTCCTCTCCTTCTTCCACTCCCCCCTATCCCTCTCTCTGCCTCTTTCTCTCTTCCTCTCACTCCTCCCTCCCGCTCCCTCTGCTTATTTTGGTTCATTCCAGTACGACATGGTATGGACCCATATTACACCAAACTGAACACCGGCTGGTAATGAGCCCTAGTACCAGTTTGCCAAACCTTAAGACTGATACTCAGTACACAAATGAATGCCAATTTGGTGTTAGTATAGCATTTTTTTTGTTTTTTGTTTTTGATTATTTTTAGGTTTATGGATGTTTACAAGAAAAGACTAAGAAAAAGGTAAAAAAGAATGGAAGGTAAGAAAAAGAAAAAGAAAGAAAAAAGAGTAAGGGAAGAAGGAGAAAAAGGAAAGAACGGAAGGAAGGAAGGAAGAAGAAAAAGGAAAAGAAAGGATAGGAAGAAGAAAAGGAAAGAAAGAAAAGAAGAAGCACTAGGAAAGAAAGAAAGGTTATACAATCCTCAGAACTCTAAAATGAACAAAATTCAATTACCATGTAGTTAACTAAAAGACGAGAATGTAGGACAATAAGCATAAATGGCTAGAGTAATTTGATTTCCATGATAGTCCACTTCCATGGTTGAGACCTAATGGAAAATAAGCTATGACAGATTCTAGCATCTAGGGTGGCTTCTAATTCATAAAGATGTGATGACGCCTAGAAAAAGTCATAGAAAGTTACACTATGCAACATACTCTATAAAATATATAGGTATTCATCATGAAGCACAACTGTTAATTAGTTCATTCTGTTATTGTGCCCAGAAATGATTGGATCCTTGTGCTTCTAAAATATAAGGGCAAATGATATGCAAGTTAAATGGATTTGATTATTTGGTCATCAGAGTGGAGTATGTATTCAACATGGTTTCACTAATGATGAAAAACAATTATCCTGTACAGTTTATGCAGTTTACATGTCAAATGAATAATTATAAATTACGCACTAAATGTTATAGCTTTTCCATTGAGCAGCAAAATAATAGCCTTGTGCTTGGTAAATAGAGTACATTGAGTACAATAATGGATCCCATGGAAGGAAGGGAGAAGAAAAGGAAATGAATGAAGGAAGAAAAGAAATAAAGAAGAAGAAAAGGAAAGAAAGAGAGGAAGAAGAAAAAGAAAGGATAAAAGAAGCAAAAAGAGAAAGAAAAAAGAAGGAAAAAAGGATAAGGGCTGGAACTGCCCCGAAGCGCTCTAAAATGATTGGAACCGCCCAGTTCTGCTTGATTTTGGCCGATTCTGGCCCTTTTGCCGACCCGAAAACCCAAACTGACCTAATATGGTGCCGGTTCGAGTCGGTTCAATGATCCTTGGATTTACCAATATACCAATTGCTTGTTCTCCCTACCTTCTTTCTCATAATCCGGTGTGTGCTTTATAATACTACCCCAGATTAAATAATTCCATATAAACATAGAATGCAAGCCTAAAACTTGGATCATGCCATGTGTCCGAATCTGCAACAAAGAACTAGAAATTGATATCACAGTTCCAAATGTAATTTTCAAATAATAATCAATATGAAAAATGAGCAAAAAACTAAACCATCCGCAACTTTAATAATTAAGGAAAACAATTATGAAAAGGATTATTAGCGCCATTCAACCAGTAGAGTTGTCATTATTAAAATTTCTAATAAGGAAAAATTATGAAGAATTCAGTCAGATCAGAGGCAACAACTAGGTATGTCAAATCAAAAGTAAAAGTTACTGCTTATTTAAATATTCAAATACAAGATTAAAAAAAATATTACAAGAAATAAAATAGATCACCTGAACTTTTGTAGATAGTGTTGGGACCTTACGAAAGACATCTCTCAGACTGCGTCTCACTTCAATATCAATGGCTCGACCTTCTCGTATCATTGATTTCCCTAAATGGCCACTGATTCCTACAGCCATGTTGACTCCATGTATCTACATGTTATTGAAACACGTAGTTAAAAGAAAATGACTTCAATAAGAAAGGATTCAGTGGTAAAATAAATTTAAAATTTCTTCACCTTTACAGCATACCTCAGCATGAAGAATATCAAGATGTACAGCTGAAGGGTCATTCTCTTTGCAACCATGCCAACTAAAACTGTTCTTCACTTGCAGCTGTCCAAGATCTAGTTGCATATAGCTACAATAACAGAAGCTTATATCAGAATGTACAAATTTGCAATAACAAAAACAACAAAATGTGGTTTTCAACATCATACACAAAGCTAGAGGTAAAATTTATTAAAAACATCATGAAAATTAACATAATCTTAAGAGGCAAAATTTAACTAACATTAGTACCTTCATCTTGTGTAAAAAGTTCATACGCTCATCATGTAATACAAGCAGGAGGACCAAGCAACATGACTAGAAAACAAAATTGGAACTTCACAAATGTGTAGAAGGATGTGAAATTTCATGTTAACAAATGCAAGATGACTTACTTGGAACCAAATAAATATTCATCATTTGCTACCAATAGGAAGACCTAGCAAATTGACTAAGAAACATACTCAAAGCTTTACACAAGTTCAGGAGAAGGCTGAAATTCCACAGAATTAACCACAAGGGGATATGAGGTGGAACACAAATGGATTCAATTATTGAATAGAGAAATCTGGACAAAAATGCTGCTGATACATCAAGAACATCAAAGTATGCAGAGGAAGAAGATCGATCACATGGAAACAAGGGTAGGTCAAGACTATTTTACGTTGCTTGATCACATATCAAGCAGTGAGCCTATTGTAATAGAATAAATGACAAGGTATGTTAGACCTTCTGTATGACTTTTGTTGGGGCCATCTTAGGGTGGCAATAGGTCGGATCGGGTTGGATTTGGGTCTGGTTGAGCTGGATTTGGGTCAAAAAACCTCAACTCATACCCAAGCCATTTATTTTACATTAACATGTACCCTGCCACCAACTCACTCAAGTTTTCACTCATCAATCATATACATGACATGCAAAGGTTGCAAGCATTAAATTAAATATAACTTCAAATATATCATCATTATTATAATAAACTTGGGAGCAAGGTCTACTGAACCTGTCGGAATCGACCGGTTCAGCCTGTACCATACCGGCACCGGCCTCCACCGGTACGGTATAGCGGTGGAATTTGGTTCCGACCCTTTGTACCGTACCGGTACCGGCCTCCACCAGTACGATACAACGGTGGAATTCGGCCGTTTTTCCAGACAGCCCGTACCGAGTCGTGCCGCTGGAGAACTGGTACGGTGCCCGGTACTAGTTCCTCGAACCTTGGAATTTGATTTTGTGATTTTGAAAGCTTTATCATCCAATATTTCTTTTCATAGTGAGAACTTCATCCAAGTCTTGATGCTATCAGTAACTTAAAGACTATCACAATAGTAGTCTCAAGGCAGACCTATAGCTGTCCGACTAAGCATTTTTTCATAAATATTTCATTATTCTATAAAATGGAATCTTACTAGTATCAGAGTCTAGATGTCACACTTTTAGGACATATATTTATAAGAATGAATAAACTAGATTAGCCGATAATTATCTATCTTCCCTAATGACAATCTTAAGAAGTTGCTTGTGGGGAAGGAGAATGGTTCAGAGTTGTTTAACATGATGCTTAATAGAAAGCTAAATATCCGAATGTTTTTGATGGATTGAATTATCTAGCATACCAAGGCTCCAAATGGATTGGATCAACCTATGACAACCTAGTCCTCTTGTTTAAGACCCAAAGACTAGGTTTGCTCTGAAATATGACCTGTTTGCGCACATGGGTCAGCTTTGGGGCATATGCAAAAATCCTGACCCATAGAGTAACTTGGGTCTAAAAAAGGGTTAACAATTAGAAAACCTACCCAACCTAGCCTAGCTTGATCCAACTCAACCCCAAATTCCATTATCTTGAAATCACTAACCCCTCTATTACTCACTTTGGTTTGTACTACTTTGTAGGTTGTGTATAAAGGTTATTTATTTATAGGTGGAAGCAAGGTTTGCCAAACTGATACCAAAGGTTGTATCGGCCGGCGACCGGGTCGGTGTGGTACGGGTTAGTACGGTATCCGTTCCAGGATGTATCGAGGCAGCGAGAACCAGAGAGGGATGGGAAAAGGGAGAAGAGAGGACAAAAGAGAGGTGGAGGGAGAGGGAGGGAGGGAAGGAGGAAGGGAGAGAGAGGTCTTGAACAACCCTCGTTGTCGTCAACGGGGGATGGGGGCAGAGAAAGGAAAGGAGGGAGGGAGCGAGAGAGAGGGAGAGGGAGACGGAGGGGAGGGGAGAGAGAGGGCTCCAACAGCCTCGCTGTCATTGTCAAGGGGGAGAAAGAGATTTACTAGGCTGTTGTCGTCGTTGTCATCATCGTACGACGTCCTCATCAAACTGGCTAGGGACAAAGAGCTTCAAGATAGGGTTTCAAAATGAAAGGTGAAATGAAGCAGCGAGTGAGTCTTATATACTGAATCAAAGAGTTGAACCATGTCAATAACTAATCAGTCCGATTCGGTATGCCTTGAATTGGCCGGTTCAGCATAGTTTGATCAACCATAGGTGGAAGGTTCAGTCAAAGTTGAATTGTATTGTCATAGACCACATAGTGATAGCATTTTGAACATTTCACATGTACAACCTTGATAATGGAACAACATGTGATGTAGCTCGTAGGTAACCAAAGCTTCTGCTCTATTATAATACTCTCTTGTTCAGTGTGACCAACCAATTAATCATCTCTCAACCAAAGGAAAGGTGCCACACACGGATCACATTCAAAGTGCAGCAAGTCATTCATGTTCAACCTTTCAAACTTGCCTCCCTTGTTTTCTAACTACCCACTTCTTTAACTCCTTATCTCAAAGAACTGAAAACCATTGTCCTTAACTCCCAAAAGTTAGAGAAGAAACAACAGTTTATAATATATAATAGGGAAATCAACTGAGTCTCTTAAACTGAAAACTCAATCAACAAAAAGCTGATATCTTAAATAATAATATTCAAGGTGAGGAGAGGTACAAGTAAGTGTTACTGGAGAAGCACCAACCTATAAAATCCAAATTGGAAGGGTTTAAGTTCCCATTCCAAAATAAGCCATCTGGGGCTACATGACCTATAAATTCTACTAAGTTAACCTGTTTAAGCAGAGTGACATATTACACAATTACATATCATCATGGAAGTCATTTAAGTTCTGCAACAATTCTGCTGGCACATCAAGAACTTCATCATTAATGATTAGCAGAATGAGCATTTTGACAGAAGAAAAAAAATCAAAATAACAAGAATCTACGATAACTTCAAAGAGATTTAAAAGCACCAGAATAGAAAGAAATTATCATGGGAATAATAAATCATAAGTTATTAAACCATGATCAAATAACGAAGTTACCAAAAAACACTAAATAGCAACTAGTCAGAAAAATAGAAGAAAAAAGTAAGACATTTTACGGCAGCTTAGCTAATTTCCAAAGTCCCTATCCTAGACAAGAAGTTAAATCATCATGTTCCATATACTAATTTCTATATGAAATAACTCAAAACATGTTTCTTTACATAGGAGACTCTGCTGTGCAAATTCACAATGTATGTAACAGCAATTCTAATATGTGCATGTAGTGTTCAGATAAGCAGATCTACTAACACAGCTCAACCAAAAAAGCAGGTAGAGTAATAAGTTAAAGACACATACTCTTCACTCATTGAATTCTTCGGAACGATAATAATCGGAGTGTCCAATGATAGGTCCAATTTTACAGCTGTGGCACCATCTATCTCATATTTCTGTATCAGCCATTCAAAGCCCCCGACTTTGTCAACAAACTTAATTACCTCCTGAGTGTGTGGAGAGGCGAGCTCCATAAAATATGAAGTCAACTGAAAAATTCATATTGAAATGGAACATCAATATAGACTAGAAATAAATTTAGTGAAATAAAAAATAGATGCTATGTTGTGCATTTTCCAAGATTTGATCAAAATAACAAAAAGATACTATTAAGGAAAGGCAGCTCTTAATGGTTGGAGCTGAAACTTACCTCCTGAACAAATCTATAAAGAAATACAATGCGGACTGCAGAAAGTCTTCCGCTCAGGCTATAATCGTACCCTTGATAATCATCATCATCAGCACTGTATGACTGAAAGGTGAACTAGATCAAAGTGAAAACAAAGATTATATTAGTATGCATGGGGAAAAAGTAAAATTAAAAAAAAGTAGATATACATCTAGTTCAAAAGAATTACAAGTGGAGTTTACTATCAACATGTACCGATCTTGTTTCAATGAATAGTACGATGGATGTATGTGAAGCTGACACTGAAGATTTGCATTTCTATAAACTCACAAAAATAGAATGCTAATGAAGGAGAGGTATCAAATCTGACCCAATTTAGCATATAATAGCAATAACTAAAAATATATTTGATTTTTCCCCTATAAAAGTCAGAATCCACATTTTCTTTACTATTTCATTTCCTTCAACCCTTTTAAGGAAATTTTCCCTTTGTCTGGAATTTTTTGAGCATTATTTTTCCAATTTTCAAAGGATTGCTAAGGGTTTTCATCATCCAGCTTTCTTTGTTTCGCAACAATTATTTGCAGCATTTCTTCGACTTCTGCCTTTTCTATTGCTCAATGCTTTTTATACATCTTATAACTAGGGCTGGTAAATGAACGAGCTGCTCTTAAGCCAGCTCGGAATTCAGCTTGAGCTCGGCTCGGTCGTTTAGTAAACAAGCGGAGCTCAAGCCAATTTTTCAAGCTCTCAGGATTTAAACAAGACAAGCTCAAGCTGGGCTCTGTTTGCATGTTTTTAGCTCGCAAGCTAACTCATCTATATACTATATTCAATAATCTACAAGTATCTACAAGAGTCCGCCACATGCATTGTTGATCTTGATCCCTCTTTTCTCTGTTTCTATGAAAGTAAAGAAAGGTGACTGACCTTGTTTCCCTTTATCCTGTTGCACCTAGGGTGGCTGTAGTCGAAACCCACATCCCTCACTGCATGTGGTGACACTACAGATTCAAAGTGAAGATGAGGAATGGAAGTGGCCTCGAAAACCTAAGCCACAAATTGTTAGGCCAGGGACGTGGCAGCTTCCTAACCACTCACTTTGATGCCAAACCTCGCCGACAGCAGATTCAGAAGACCAGCAACCTTAAGATCACCATCCTCTGTGGCTTCGTCACCAACTCACTGTCCTTGTCCTCCACAACACCATCAGCTACGGCAACCTCAAAGGTCCTGGCTTTGATGCTAACTCTGACTAGAAGGCCATCAAGGACGTTAACTGCATCCCTGCGAGATATGCTTTGCCTCTGACCTTGATAACAACAAGCCCTCATCCTTCAACTCCTCCAATTCCACCACTTAGCTCGATTTAACTTGAGCTTAAGCAAGTCGAGCTTGAGCTGGCTTGACTAATTACAAGTCAAGCTAGAGCTGGGGTTTCTCATGCTGACTCAAGCATATTACGCCATACCATACCGAATAAGGCAGTATAGGATGTACGAACTTGTACCGTACTGGTTCGGTACCGGCATATAGTAGAGGGTATATCAACACTCGGTATACCAAACTAGCCCCTGTATCAGGCAAACCGACGGTGGCACCGGTACGGGGTCGGTACCGAGATGGCGTACATTGGACTCGAGCTTGAGCCAAACTCAACCTAAGCCATATGAATATCAAAACGAGCATGAACAAACCTCAGCTTGCCCATATCAGCTTGTTTCCACCACTACTTATAATCTATGTTTAGCAATTCATGTGTAACTACATGCTTGGCTATACATTAACTGTTCTCCTTCGATCTTCAATCAGATAGTAGCCAAGAGTTCCTTTTATTTAGTTCATAAATGTAATTCTTTGTGTTTGGATGCCACGCTCAAGGGACCATCAAACTACCATGTTTCATACATTTCCATAAAATTTTATCAACAAGTATCATGGAGAGTCAATATGAGGACCTACAGCCATTAAAGGAAACTGATTGCGAAGTTTAAATGACACAACTTGGTGAACAATAGTGCAACAACCATCGATGTTTTAAAAAGTAGCAAAGGATTGGCATATTGCATAAGTGGTACTTAATTGAACATCAAGTAATATTTAGTAAGAAACATAAAAATTATAAATAAATAAATAACTAGAACAATACCATTACAAGAAACAATTAAGAAAATAACAAGTTAAGGAAAACATTTCTACAATTATTTATGGAACAATTTTAATGTAAATGACTTGCTAGCTAGAAAAATGATAATTTCCTTTATAACTATTAATTCTAGCTATTGCAAATGGTAACATTATCAATTGATAAAGTATTAATACAAGGATAGGAATAACTTAACAAAGTTGTGAAACTCTCAAGCCATTTGTCATAACCAAGGACTCTATTATTAGCAAGGAACCAATACAACAAGGCTCTGAACAAGGTTCGCCATCTCGATAGCGGACCTTGTACCGATACCATCTTATTATAATGTCAGTACGTGGTACGGTACAAGACAGTGATGCGTACTAAGTGTCGATACAGTATGAGACAACATATAGGCATGGCACAGTACACCCGATACAGTAATACCGACCAATATGGCGAACTTTGGCTCTAAATGTCTCGATCATGGCAAACTAGCCATGACCACGAACATTGAGCCCAATGTTCTTGGTACCATCTGCTACAGAGCAGCACACTCCTTAAAACATTTGTTTTCTTCTTCTCCAACATATAAAGGTAAGAAAAATAAGGAGAGGGAGTGTGGAGTTCTCAAGATGAATGTCTGTACGTTAGTAGCTGCGAAAATTGCTAAAGAGACTAAAGTATGTGTCTAGCTAGTAATGGCTTCCCACCCCCTATTTTATTTTATTTTTAAAATTAACCCTAAATGAAGGTGAACTTCAAGAACTAGGGAGTATGTTTTAGCATGATTTCATGGTGTATAAAGATCGTGATATGCACTAGAACATGAATTTAGGATCAAAGTTGAACAAATTAGGGGTTTCAATTTAAACACCAAAACTTTTTCCATGTAAATTCGAAAATAGCCCAAGAAAATGGAGTTCATTGAGGTTGATTTTCAAATATGCTGTCAAGTAAGGCTTATCTACAATCCTAAAATATTTGAAATCTAATTCTTTCTACATTGATTTTAATTAAAAATAAATTTAAAAATATTAAATAGTTATTTGTCAAAAAAAATGGTAGCTTGTTTGCACCAGTGAGTTGCACGCGCCACCAAATCGTTTGTTAGTTAGGCATGATTTAGGCATGCTCGAGTTCCACTCGAGTCTAGGCTCAAAGTTATAACGGGGATCTATCTAACAAAAACATGTTTACTTAGTCTAAATCTTATATGCATTTTACCTATCTAAAGGAGTCTTTATGTTTAAATTAATTCTTGAATTAAATATTACATTCAATTAAATATTATAAAATTAAAAAAAAACAAATAGGAGCATTATTAGATAATTATGCACTATATCTAAGATAAGTAATGCATATTTTCACAAAATGCTTAATTTTGACTCATAGTTACGATGTATTTCATAATCCAGTAATAGCTTAAATATGTACGAAATTATTCTTAAATGACAAAAAGATCAAGGGATTAAGACAGTCCATCACCATTATCACAAATCAAGCTAGAGAGGCTAGGTCCTTGAAAAAGGGCAAGTTCACAGATCTCTCTGTTCTCTAGACCGGGTCGTCCTAGCTGGTATGTCCCAAGACTCAGGATGGTCCAGCATCCCAGTATTGTACTGGGATCAACGTTCCTACCATACCATACCATACTGCAATGTACCATACCATATCATTCATACCATACTGTACCATAACGTTCGAACGATGCGATATGGACCGCTACCATATGGTCATGTTTGAAGTTCAAAATGGTACAGGCACGGTACCGTGCTAGTCGCCGACTGGAACATGTCTTGATACTGGTTCGGTGAATCTTGGTTGGGATGCTCGTACTTTTTGTTCTAGTAAATCTAGCATGTGCTATGCAAATGCTAAGATATCTGCTTCTATTAGTTAGCCTATTGAGTGACTTTAGTTCTTCATTCTAATATTGTAGTAAATTAGAAGCTTCATTTTTAAAAGTTTGCAACAATTTCGATGCGTAATACCACTTGGCCAAATTTTGGTACCCCCTCATTGAAAGAACGAAAAATAAAAGCTCTCCTTAACTATTAGCTAGCATGCCATGTGACGAGAGATTGATGCAACTGCCAACAAGTTTCCTTACATTGTCATTGTAATGACCATTATTACAATCATTATTTTAATAATTAATAATTTCAGATCACACATGTTGGGCAAAAGATTGGCTGCTATAACATTAGAATGGTCAATAATGAATTTTGGAAAGGCCTTTATTTTTTGGTCATCGTCCATTCTTTTTCATTATATTGTCATTATAAACAACTGTTATTACAATCATTATTTAATAACAAAAAATTCCAAATCACATGGGTTGGGGCAATAATGGCTGTTCTAACCAAGATCGTTGTTTCCATAATGTTTGTTTTAACAAAATAATGTTGTTATTGAAAACATGCGAAAAGTAAGGAAATAAAAAATCTTTTTTTCCCTTTACTATCCGTTATTTTTCGCTATAATATCATTACAATAGTTGTTATTACAATCATTATTTGAATAAAAAAAAATTTCCAGCTATTGGGACAAATAGCGGTGGTTATAACGGTTAATAAAGATTCTAATAAGATCCACTGTAATGGAGAATGTTATTAAAATCTTTGAGGAAATGAATCAATAAAATAAAAAAAGAGGTAGTGGATAAGAAAATGGGAAAGAGAGAGAAATAAAATTAGAGAAAAAAAAAGGATTTGGTGGGTCCATCTCAAAGGGAACAAAGAGATAACGTGGCAGTTCAATAAAACTTAAGAATGGTTATATAAATTGACCAAGGATTGCAAGATAAGATGTCGGTGGAATTTTAGTATTTGTTAGATCTCAGAATTCTATATTGTAGTAAGATTTTTGTTCTTTTCTCTTCTTTCTTGCTTTAAATGGTTGTTTAGTGGCCTGCTTATTTATTTAAATCAATAATGTTTTTGTGCATGATATGATTGATAAATGGCATCTCTTTAGGGCTTGTTCTTCGGGGAGTATGATATTTACTCGGAAATCAGCATTTTTGTGAAGAAATGTTACTCAGGCAACACTTAGATGGGAAAATAATTTACCCATGCTCTTTTATGCATTGGAAAGTGGCTCTGGAATATGTTACCCATCCTCTTTTGCATTACAATTTTCCGGAAAAGTTGCTAAGATCTATCCATCTTTCCCATAATACCCTTTATGCTTCTAGGCCAATTTGCACACTTATCATGTACTACCTCTTTCTGATTGAAGCCCAATTTTGTCACACCAAACTAGGCTTTCAGCCCATACAAAATTTAGGTGCCTAGGTGATACAAGGGCATGACAAAACAGTCAAAAAAAATTTGCTTGAATTCATCAATAGCTAGCAAGGTCAGAGGTTAGGGTTAACTAGTGTATTAGCAAAGGAAGGGGCATTATGGGAGCAAAAAATGGGCCACTTTACCCGGCTGATGGGAAACCACTTAGCCATCCCCCAAGTGGGTAAGTGTTTCTGCCTATTTCATGGGTAAATGCTGTCCATGGAAAATTAAAAAGCAACCTCACTTTTCTGACTGGAGCATGAGAACATGGGTAAGCTGGTCAATAAGAACGTTGACCGACTTTTCCATGACAATTTATGCTGAAAAGCCTTAAGATTTATTTCTTTCTCCAGTGCCAAGGCTCGCCATACTGGTGCATACTACCCTGCACTGTGTAAACCATACCGCACCAATATTGAGTCAAGACTCAATATGGTGGGCGTATTTAGTTTTGGCATGCTGAACTAACCCTCGTACTGAGCATACTAATATTGCACTGACATGGTACGAATATAAGGCCTGGTACCAAGGGTGAACCTTGATTGGTACTAAAATCAGTACATGTAGTACAAACCAAACCCACAGTTGAAAAAGCTTCTCCAAACTTCAAATCTTGACAAACAACTTCTAAAAACCTCTAAACAATAAAGATACAAAAGAAAAAAAAAGGACCCAACAAATTACTGGGACACTAACCCTTCCTAAGTGTCTGGATAGGTATGGTCTCCGATACTACCATTTTTGTTTAAACAAATGAAAACAACTTTTATGTAAAGTGAATGCAATAGTGAAGTGCATGCAATGAATGTGCATTTAAGCCACATTATTGAGGACAAATCTCAAAGGCAGTGTAGCTACTATGACTTCATTATTCAAGATGGCTGGGAATAGAATTTCCTAGATAAAAGATGTATTTAATAATAAGCAGAAGTACAGCATAAGTGAAGGTTGTTAGGTGATTCCCTCATTCTCTTAGACAAACTCACTCACCCTAGAGGGAATATAAATAATCACAAGAAGCTAGTACATACTAAAAAAAAAAAGAGACAGAGTAACTCTAGTTCCATGCCATCTCATTAAGCATCATCTATATCTGTAAGTACTTTTAGGCCCCTTGAATTTTAATCATCTAAAACTGAGAGTAGCTCAATCCTTAAGAAAGCTTCAATCATCCCAAAAAACGAAGGAAAAAAAAATTGCAAACCACTGTGAGGTGGGGAGGAGAGGACAATTTGAGACCATCTATGATAGGCAGGCGTTAATGTGTTATAGACTAGGTTTACAGAAAGGAAATATAAATATCTAACTTGTATTAAGGGTTTATTACTTTATTTAGTTTTTCAAGTGTTCACAGAAAATATTTATTATTGAAACAAGAAGACAATGACAGGAATGAGCATAAGTGGGTGAAGGAGAGAAGTATAAGTTGCATTAGGGGACTCTATGTTTTGGGGTTTGAAAGTAAAAAGATAATAACAGAACAAGAAGAGGACTAAGGGAGTAGATGGAGGCGGCGGTTGGAGAGGAGTGCAAAGGGTGATTTCGAAAGAGGAGGGATAGCACTACGGGGAAGACAAACAAAAGAGATAGAGAGGAAGAGAGGAAGAAATCATGGTTTGCTGCACCAACCCATACCTTTCTGTACCAAGCATTACCATATTGTACTGATAAGGTGGTATAATACCAAGATTCGATATGGAGAAGGGCCAAACCAGCCTATACCATCTGGAACGGATTATCTCCATGTTCAAGTTCCATCTAAGATGGCAAAATCTAACACAGAACAACTAACCCACACGAACCCGCCTGACATAAATGGGTTTGGATGGGATGTTTTGGTTATCGTGTCAGTCTTGGGTCAACCCAATATCAACCTGGTTACAAATGGGTAAGTTTGGATTTAGGCCCCAAACCCGATGGGACACTAGGGTGATCTGGTTCGGAACCAACTAGCTCCCAGACCTAGCATAGATGATAGTTTCTAACTTCTATTCACATGGTTCTATGCACTATAAAAAATAAATGTGGTAAGTGATGGACAATGTGACCAATGAGATTTATGAGATTGTCATTTAGCTAGTTTTAGTCTTCATTAGTTCATGACTGTCATATATCCTAAATTTCTAAGATTATTGTATGATGATACATTTGAATTTCAATTTAATTTTGTTATTTGTGATCTTTGAATATTATGTTTTGATTTATTTTTTAGTTGCACACATGATTAATGAGTGAACTTAAATGGTTTGGTGGGTAGATATGGTTTTATATAAAATAAATGGGTTAGGTAGGGGTTTACATTTTCCAGCCTCCTTATAAATTGGTCAGATGTCGGTTGAGTTTTTCTTACCCGAACTCAGTTTGACTCAATTTGAATCCAACCCAACCCGACCCATCGCCACCCCTAGTTTCATCTAGTTTCACGTTGTACCAACCCATACCACATGATTTCGGGCAGCACCATTGCTAGGCATGAGAAAAGAATCCAGAATCTGTATCAGTGCGGGAACTAACCATACTGTATCAGGCGTGCCATAAAGAACCAGCAAGGTACCACACTACAGTACCTGGTACAAATACCACAAATCATGGTGGAGATAGAAGAGGAGGGAGAGGAGAGAATGGATTAAAACGAAGAATAAACATTGCAAGAAAGGAAAGGGGAAAAGAAAAAAAGAAAAAATGGAAGAGTTAAAATTTAAAAGGGGAAAAATGGAAAATATGAGTAGGAAGAAAAGTTTTACCATCCTGTGAATAATCAGATATTACTGTACTCCAATATAAATCATGGTACATAGATACTTACATATAGACATACTATTTTATATTTATTCAGAAGCATCATCTATGAATTAAAGGTAGACAAAAGTCACAAAACTATACCAATGCCTAAAATTCAAAGTGCATTTGAATTATTAAGGTTTCAAAAGTAGAGTAGTTCAGCTCGTACTGCTTGATGCACACCTCAAAGAGGCCTCCTCGATATAAGGAGGCTTAGTTCAGACAAAAACCAACTGAAACATCCCTAGTCTGCCCGAACCGAAGGTGAATAGCAATTTGGGAGTAGATCTATGTTGATTTACCCCCAATGACCTTGTATGACTCCCAAATAGAGCAGTATGCCCAGGTAGGGCTTGTGAAGTGGGTTATAGGGTGGAAATGAGAGGAAGGCGAGGGAACGAGTTGCTATAAGGAAGCTACTACAGAGATTCTCATACTAGATTGATTAATGTATAACCATTTTCAAGCTAGAAATTCATTTTAGTTAGCATTTTTTTCCATTTTGAAAATTTTAATCAATAATCCAATCATTAATTCGTGACTAGTTGGTGAAATTACAAGAAAACTCCATTAAACTGAGATTAAACCTGAGTTGATCATCAGATTTATGTCATAGAGCACGAATCCAAGATCAAAATTAACAATTTGGTTGAAGGCCACAAAACCCATAGCAAAATTTATGTAAATATGAAAATCACCATTCGCCATAGCATGAACAATTGGTGTTCATTATAGATGATCTTACCATGTTGTCAAAAAGAAGCCTAATAGTAACCTCAACAGGATAACTTCTTTCGAGCTGTTAACTTTTATAAAAAGTAATTTTCTTGTAAATTAGTTTTAAAATAAAATATTAACTTCCAAAAAGATAGCATATTTGAACAGCGACCATTTACAATATTATGGATTGCAGGTGCTACTATTGAATGTATTTTAGGTTGCAAGCCATGTGATGTTATGTGATATTTAAGCACATCAATGATCTGACAGAAAAGTTTAACTGAAGCTTAACTAGATATTCCCACCTTATTTCTTGCAATAGCGTACATTTAGACAATAAGATATAATAAAAAGGCCAAAATCAGAGTTTGGAGGCCAAAAAGGGCCATAACAGGGGTGTTTCGGGATACTTAAATTCATAATACGTTGTGTGCCATACCCACCCTTGTTTCACACGATAATGATCCTCGGTATATCAAAACATGATTGATACTTAAATTCATTATTATAAAAATAAGTTAGCTTAAATTAATGCAAATTGGATATCTAGGAGTGCCTAATATAAATAACTAACTATTAAATAAGGAAAGCCAATGTGGCATACCTCGCCTATGTGCATTCGCCAAACACCATATAGATAAAGTGCTTGCCTATAATGAGTTTACTATTAGATACGACATATCATGAAGTAGTTACTAAATTTTTTAAGTCCAACGATCTTATAGTTATGTCTAATAAATTTTCCCTCTCAGTCTCACTATCCCCTTTTAGCCACTAAACTATGTTGGAAAGTCAAAATATTCTATAGCTAGATTTGCTGTACCATACTGAACTACATTGAAAAGTCAAAATATTCTATAGCTAAATTTGCCGTACCATACTAAATCGGGCGGTACGGGATATACAGAACCGGGCAGTATGGGGTGTATTGTACCAAAATAATTCGGCACCGATACACTGTAGGGGGGCATACTGACACTCGGTATACCCAACAGGCCCCGTATTGTACCGCATCGTGCCAATACAGTAATAAAGTGACACCCCTATGGGGCCCGACACCGAAATAGCGTACCTTGGTCCATCGGATAAACTACTAGCATTCACATGGGTTCTTTTAGTAAAGCGGGAACGACATGCCAAACATTTTAAGTTGTATTATACTAGATGGTCCAGATCAAGATTCGCCGTACCGGTACCGATAGGTCTATCGGTTACCTAGTGGACCGGCACGATTCCGGTTCGGACTGGTTTAAACCGGTACTGAACCGAAACACTCTTCCTCATCGGAGCCGGAGAAGAAGAGAGCGAGCTGGGGAGGGAAAGGGGAGGAGAGGAGAGGCCGCCCTCGAAGGGCCGCGGGGGGCAACGGAGGCCGGGGAGGGGGCGGCGGAGCCCGCAAGGGGGAGGAAGAGCCCGCGGGGACGCGGCGGAGGCTGAGGACGCGGCCACAGTTCTTTAATTTGAGAATTTTTAAGTGAAGTCGGCAACCGATTTGCCGACTTCACTTACAATTTCTAATTTTTTTTCCGCAGCCTCCGCGGGCTCCGCCACCCTCCCGACCTCCGTCGGCCTCCCACGGCCCTCCGCGGGCGACGAAGGCCTCTCCTCCCTCCCTCTCTTCCTCGCTCTCTCTCTCTCTCCTCTTCGTCTTCCCCGGCTCCGGCTGGGTTCGGCCCATACCGATTTTCACTGCTCCAGTGTACCGGTTACAGGCCGGACCGGTCAGTACGGGCCAGTTTATCAGACCATGGTCCAGATTCTAAAGCTCAAGAAAACCTGCAAGAACCAGTTGGAATAAGATTGAAACTCCCTAATAGAGAATCAGTATTTTCTTCAAATGTGGTGGAGTTCAACTATCAAAATGCTTACATCATCGAAACATGTATAATGCTAAATTAAATGACCAGTACACCTAGCAGAGTTGTTAATGTTATTGTTGATTGGCTTCAACATCTGTTAGTGTTACTTTTACTCAGAAAAGAGCAGATCAAATCCCCTATTCTATTCCGACAACCTAATTTAATGGAGCAGATACCTTCTTCAAGGTTTCTGACAGTCAAAATGCACTATAAAAATCTATGCATGGGAATCATGATATTTCTCTTAGCAAATAGATATAGTACAAATTATCATTTTGATTGCAAACTACACACATGAACATGTCATTTAAATATTCGGCCTAGATTTAACAAAGTTTAGATGATTTTGGAAATTATAATTTGAAAAATACACTAAGATTTATGGTTAACTTTGCTCTGGAAAGAGGTCTTTGTTTGTGAATTACATATATAAACATGACCTTTTAACCTGTTCGTGTAGATGGGTTAAGGCCACTTAGAAATTGTTAGCTTGTGGTTTGGTAGAAAATCTTATAAATCATGACCTTGATTTGCACCTTCATAACCTGGTGCTTTGAAAACAAATTAGGAAAATATTTGTTTTCAATTATCAAGTAAATTATGGTAGCAGTATTGCTTCAGTAGTCTCATGTGTTATGACCTGCTGAAATAGAGAATGCAGAAAAAACAATATACCTTGACAAGAGACTCAATCCCTTGGTTGCGTATATCACAAAGCCAGCCCCAGCGATGATCTGGTCCAAGGGACATATCGCAGAGTCGCATATTTCCTAATGTACCATTGATGGATATAGAACTTGGGTGAACCTGGATGCATTGAAAAAGATTACACAACATAATGACAGGTGCTTGCAGAAATAAAGCAACACCGGAACACTCTTGACATTAATACATTAGAAAGTGATAATATTTAGTATTAACAGTTTGTATGGCATACAGACCTTTCTTAAAAAAAGAGAAGATATCAAAAATATTGTAGTAAAAGGAAAATCAATTAAAATCTGAAACTAAGTCAATAGATTTTCCTGATTTAGCTGAAAAGGTTGATGCAGAAAGGAAAAAGGAATTTGCGGTTCATATCTAGATTGAAAAGAAATATTTAGATTGTATTGACAAAAGAGAAGAGCATTGTTCCTATATGATGCACTTTTACATATTTATTTGCTTGCAATCATCTTTCGCTAGTGGTGCAGGAAAGTATGGAAAAGACTGAAGTATCTAAGTTAACAGTGACAGAGGTATTAGAACATCAAATTAGCAATATATCAGATGGTCTATCTAATTATTTCCTTGAGAATCTATATTCATATTATGTGCATATTGACCCTACAGCTTGTCATTACCTTGAAATCCAAGAGAAAACTTTCTTGTACAAACATTGCAAGCAGAGAACCATCTTCCTTGTTAAGAAACACACAGACACTGTCCACATCCATTTTCAAATTAAAAACAACACGGTCTTTTCCATGGCCTAACAAGCCCTTAACTAAAGCACGACCATTTTCTTCCTTCATGTCATTGGAGTCAGCTGTTGGGGCAACAATGTCATTTCCACTATCCCCTAAATTAATCAGGCTCAGATCCAAGCCAAACTCGATCAAAGCAACAAGAGTTGCTCTGTTGCAAAAAAATTCTAGTGCTGACATGCGGATGGTCATCTGTAACAAATTAATTTAAATTGTATCAGGAACACAGTACAATTGAGTGGGAAAGCAGATTGTCTAGCATGCTCTTAAATGATTCACATTGTTAGGGCAGGAAATTTTGAGTGGATAAAACTACAAAAGTACACTAATTACCTGTGTATCAATGCCATCATACAGAAGTGAATCAGGACTCAGGGTCAAAAATGTAACAGCCACAAAATCAGAAACACTGTTGTCTCGTGCCTCGTAGAATATCTCACTGATCCTCCCTTTCACCTGATCTTTGTCATGGTTTCCAACATCAGTGTAATTGACTCCAGCATACCGTTCACAGGCATCGAGGTTAGTCATTGAGCTACATGTCCAATCAAGGTTTTGCATATTAAAGCTTCGATCAGGAGTAGACATGAAATCTGTCAATGCATCCTTGAAACTATCATCTTCTTCCAGAAAAAAATTTTGCAACTCATTTTCATCAAGATCGAAGGTACAGCAGCTATCAGCTTTAAGATTATCATTCAGCACAGAACACGCCAAATATTGTGGAAAACTAGAAAGACGACCTTGAAGTTCGTCTTTGATTTTCAAAGAGTGCAGCTTTGTTTTCACAGTCAGGTCACCTCCACTTCGGAGAAGGTTTACCTGTCAGACAGAACAAGCTTGTAACTTGGCTCATGTATGGAAGAAGAATTCTCTAACAACTAAATTCTGAAGTCATCCAGAAACAAAGAAATTTATGTTCTCAACACCCAAAACAACCACATGACAAGCATTGCTTAATAAGGGATATGGCCATATGGGTCATATCGCCCTTAACCAAATGCCTAAACAACCATGAAAAATGCCTCAATGTATATGCGTCAGTCTTCATGATGCGGGAACAATAGAATAAATGATTTTAAAGAGACAGAATAGAAATTTTCTCAAGAATTGTTATGACATACCAACCATTGAGTTATATGTGCATTTAGCTTATTGAATTGCTAACATAACACAATGATATAATCAAGATCAAATACAAAAGTCACATCCTTATCCTGCTTGTTTTCATATTATTTTTCTTGGATATCCAAACATTTTAGAAAAATACATGAAATAGACACCTTATACAATGATTTTAACCAATCTTGCTTCCCTAGAAGAATGAATGATGCTTCTACGTTCTTAACAAGAAATTTTTTCTAAGAAGAAAAAGAGGAGGGGGAGGGGGGAGAGGGGGGGAGGGGGTGAGATTATGGTAGTTTAAGGCTTTAAGCATTGTTTATACCACATGATACAAACCTTGGTACTATAGCTTTATGATCACAAGAATATGAAGTTATGAACACAATAACCGTGTTACGACATGAAAGATAGCAAGATTTAGTGATGAGAATGGAACTAGTTGCTAGATACATGAGGACTCTAATTCAAGGTCCAAGTTCAGTTGTTTCTATAACATTACTAAATCAAAGAAATTTATAAAACAGCGAACCAAACAAAAACCAGGAGAACATCCCATACACTTCCAATAAGATTTGCCATACACAATTAGGTCACGTTTAGTGATAATGGAAAATTTGTATTGACAACAATAGTTTTTGACACGTTGTCAAGCCCTAATAGCTATACGGACCCAAACTGGATCATACATGGCATATCGACCCAAGCTATCGAGAAATTAAGACAGAAGCGCTTATTTCATTGGTTGCACAAGAGAACTGGTACCGAACTGGTTTGTTCCACTCGGTATAGACCACTCCCGACTAGCATTTGTCAGTTCCCAAGCAGCAAGGGTGGTGGCAATTTGAGAAAAAGGTCAGAAAACAGTATTTGTCTTCATTTGTGGCTTGAAATGCATACGAGAGAAGAGAAGCCAGGGAGAAGGTGACCAGAGGGCTCCTTCATTTTTTTTGACCATTTATGGCTCCTTCAAGTTTGGAGAATCACCAAAGAAGGTACATCTTCACCCTCTTCCTTTTTTTGATTTCCATGCCAAAAATGACCAAGAAATAAAGAAGGCAAGAATCGTGTCAAGATTTTGTATTTTGGCATACTTTCAGGATATGTTATGGTTCTAATTTTTTAGGCACAAACAATTTTATTATTCATACCATTTTTCCTAAACTATGAATTTTTTGAGAAAAGCAATATTAAAAATAAAACAAATGCTAGTTAAGAACAAAAAATGTTATGTGCAGGAAAAATGTGAGGAGTTCTATCATTTCCTAGCAACATTTGCACTTATTTCAGCATGCTTAGTGCCACCAGAACATGCATAAAAAAATTAGAGAAAATGAAAAAAACCAAGGTCCACCGTACCGGTACTGGTCGGCGTACCGGTGGCCGGCCGGACCGGTACGGTACCGGTCCGGTACGTACCGGCCGGTACGCGGTGGTTTCAAAAACCACAACGCGCGGCACTGTGGTTCTAAAAAAAAAAAAATCGTACCGGTGCGAACCGGCCGGTTCGCACCGGTACGAGGCCGGTACCGGCCGGTTCGGATAAAAAACCGAAAAATACCGATTTTTTTGTCGTTCCGGTACCAGTCTAGAACCGGACCGGTACGTACCGGCCCGTACCGGCCGGTACGGCATTCCATGAAAAAAACTACTCAATAAAAACACCTAGCATAATTTAAAAGAAGTATATATAGCAACCCCACACTAAAACAGCCCTGATTAAAATTTCATTTTCGGACCTTTTAAATAAAAATATTTTTAATTAAAAATTTAATTAAAATTTGTTAAGAATCTAAAGTATGAAAATTGGTAGCATGCAAAGATATTAGGGCATATTTTCTAGAGAAATTAGTATATGTGTGTCTGCCTATATAGAGAGTAAAAAGGTCAAAATATCTTAAAGCAAGGATAAAAAACCCAGTACCAGCACCTATTTTAGTTGGGTCCCAAGTCGATACAGTATCAAGATGCTACAGTCCCAACTTATGACAAGTTAGTGTCCTGATAACTTATGGGGACGCCTCCAAACCCCTTTTTCTTTTTTTTAAATTTTTAAATTGTTTAGTGTTTTTGTTGATCTTAATGATTTTTAAGACCTTTGCAGCCTCCAAAATAAGCTTTTTGAGCCTCTCAAACAAGGTAGCATGGTGCCATTTCTTGCAGGTTCTTTGAAAGTTTTAGTTTCTTTAATCTTTCATAACTTTATTGTTTTCAATAAACTATGAATTAATATTTACAAATTTCGTGCCAAACAAAAAAAAAATAGCAAAGTTTTCTTTTATTATTTTAAATTTCAGCCAAATAAGTGGCGAAAAAAGGAAGGGTTGATTGCCTTGCCAAATGCATGGCAATCTTGGCACAAAGGAGGCTAGAGCTCAGCAAACGGAGGCCGAATCTAGACACCTCTCCTTTCTACCACTCCTTTCTCTCCTTTCGCTTCCTCTCTTTCTTCTCTCTCTTTTCCTTCTGAGCTCCCCACCACGGCAGAACCAACAACTGAAAAATCAGCAAATAAGAGCTCTATTTTCGGTGCACCATAACTAGCAGTCCCAGCTCGTAATGTGCAACCTAAATACTGAACTGACTGTCCGACTGGTCCAAATCATGACAACTAGGATGTCCCAGATCATAAGTGAAGTGGGTGTCACAAGGGCGTCAGGCACCATTCTCTTAGCGCCTATTCACATAATCTTGTTTTCCATGGTTCTTTTATTTCATTGGGGCATTTCCAAACAAACCTTAATCCTCACAGAAATATAATCCGTAAAGCTGTTTGGATAAAGTTTTAGAGTTTCAAAAAACTATGCAAGACGCTTGAGTCCCTGGGGAAACACAAATCCATAGTTCAGATTTTCTTTCTCACAAGTTTCACGAGTGAAGCTCAATGCTATATTTCCAGAAACAAAACAGCAAATCAAATCCCAATACATTCTCCAAGCCCATCCTTATCTAACCTGCTTTCTGTTATTTCCACTCTTGACATAGATGAACCCAATCCTACCTCCAATCCACTAGATAATGGAGCTTGGCTCTGCTTTAAATTCTGCTGCACCAGTAATGACCCTTTGTTACCCTTGAGTTTGGAACAAGGTTAGGAATACTAAAGGAGAAAGAGATCAACGAATGAACCAGCAGGTTGTCTTAGAAGGTCTTTCCAACATCGAGGAGCAGAGCCCAAAAAATTTGTAAGGTTAATAAATGGGATCGCTAACATTTTTTCCCTTGATAAAAGTGGAAAAACAGCATATTCTCCCTTTCCCATTGATCAATGTTGAGGAGACTATGAGACACCTGTTTAGCTGCCCATTTTGTCCTCTATTTGTGAACTCTTGGGTCCTTGTGGAATGGGTCAATGCATCTTATTTCAGCATCTTGGGCACATCCGTTTTTTTCTAATTTTCTATTAATCCTCAATATTATATTTAAATTTGCTCCCATTAGCAAAAGTTTGATGGATCCACCAATGAATAGTAACTATAAAATTATCTTGATTCCTTATATTTCTCTTAGAAGTAAAGAAATGTTCAATCAAAGCAAGTAAATTCTAAGAAAGAAAATTCTAAGTTTGTCGTACTTGTCGGCACTGGTGCGTACTGACCGTACTGTGTCGGTAGCTAACCAGTATATAATAAGGGGGCATACAAACACTCAGTATGTTGAACCAACTCCTGTATCAGACATACCAACACTGTAGTAGAATGATACCAGTATGGGGTCCGATACCGAGACGGCGAACTTTGATACATTCATTCCTCCTAAGATAACTCTAGTAGGAACATATTTATCACGATCATGGACTTATGACCACTCCATTGATGGAAATTTGTTTAGATAGATCCAAGAGCAAAATTATCGTTTTCTCTGTACCCAAATGATATTCAAAGTTAAGATATTTTAGAGCTTCGCTTAGTCCAATAATAAATTGTTATTCAATCCATGATAGATGAACATTCTATTAACAATCGGTTAGCTCATTGTATTAGAAAGATGGAAAGGAACCGCAAAGTGACAACAAGTATGGTTTGAAGTTTTCACTAAAACCTTGATTATTTTTTAAGAGGATTTATTTATAGTATTGCAATACATATTTTCACTATCTCTTGGATCTTTTTTTTGGTTCATTAGTTGTCATAAGAATTTTAAAATTCATGCCAAGCAATAGGATATGCTAGTGCTACCATTAAAACACGCATATATGTGTATATATCTATATTGCAAAACAGTGACACCAAATTGTCCCAAACTAGGCGATTTGGGGTGTATCAACCCAAATTGAACAATTATCGGGACAGTTCAACTGGTTAGTTTGGGAAACCCTTTTTTAATAAAAACCCTCAACCAAGGTCCGTTGTACCGGTACCGGTCGGCGTACCGGTGGCAGCCCGGACCGGTACGAATCGGTCCCGTACCAGCCCCGTACCGGTCCGAACCGGCTCCGTACCGGTCACATACCGGCCCCTACCGATCCGAACCGGCCCCGTACCGGTCCCGTACCGGTTCTCCAACAATAAACCACCGGTACCGGATTCCACGCTGATCCGATACCGGCCGGTACGGACCGGTACGTACCGGCCGGTACGGACCGGTACGTACCGGCCGGTACGGACCGGTACGTACCGGCCGGTACGGACCGGTACGTACCGGCCGGTACGGATCGGTACGGCAGACCATGCCCTCAACCCTCTCCCTCTTTTGATTCTTCTCCGAGTTCTCTCCCTCTTTCCTGATCTCTCAATTCCGCTCTCCCCCCTCCCTCTTCTAATCTCCCGATCTCTCGATTCCCCTCTCTCTTCCTCTCTCCTAATCTCCCGATCTCTTGATTCCATCCCTTCCTCTCTATCCCCCTCTCTCCCTCTCTCCCAATCTATCAATTCCCTCTTCCCGTATCCCTCTCCCTCTCTCCCCCCTCTCTCTCTCTTGATTCCCCTCTCCTTATCTCCTTCTGTAGAACTCTCCCAATCTTCCTCTACCCTTGCCTCTCTCTCTCTCGATGCTTCGCCGTCGACGATGACTCTGAAACAACGATAGCTCTACGATAGCACCGGCTAAGATTAGGGTTCTGCGACAACAAGGTATGCCCCTCTCCCCCTTTCTCCCTCTCACTCTCCTGCCCTATTCCTCTCCTTCCCCCTATTCCTCTTCTTCCCCCTGGTTCTAGTACACCTTGGCTTAGTACAATACATAACAGTACCATGCCGAACTGGTTGCCAGCCAATACGTCCCTTCAAACAATGAATAGCAAAACTAAAAATACCGTGGTTATTATTTTGATGATGTCCTCTTGGTTTCCTCTTGTAGCATAATTTTGTTTCTACACTTTTTCAATTCCTCGGTAACTTCAGATCATACATCCAAATAGGCTATTACTAGAATGGTACAACACCCGTGAGACGCACTAGTGCTAAGAATCCTTGTCCTTAATAGCATTTGTCCCTAAATGTCTTTCATGCAAAATCAATAAAATACATAAGCCAAAATGCTACACAACCCATTTAAGCACAACAAGTATGTTGGGCTAACTTCTATCATGGTCAGTTTCTCTTCCTTTTCCCCTCTCAACTCAGTGGTTGAGAGCCCCCATGCATTTCCACATGTACAAGAAAAGCAGCCCCAAAAGGATATTCAATTTGGAAAAAAGAGGTGAAGGCCAGGCTCTCTATTGTTACGTAACTGAAATTCCTGATTTACTGTTAAAGATTCAAATCATTTTTTCCACCTACTATTCTTATGTCATATTTGAATTCAAAAAAAAAATATGTGCAGCACTTCAATCCTGGGGTGCCAACTAATTTTTTTCTACAAATTCCTACTCCTACATTTATAATTTATAAATGTACATACGGCAGCAAAAGGTGCTTCCTATTATTTTTACACAAACACATACTATCCAATCCCACATTCACAGGTACCCCGCCCATTTAACATACTGGACATCATCAAATTTTATCACCCTTCAGAAAGAACAGATCATATCAACCTCCCCATTGTTCATTTATTTATAATAAAGAATGTATAATGATTACTATGTAAAACTGTACCAATCTAACAAATCCACCTCTAGAAAGCATTTTATCATCAAATTAGTTAGTGCATATGAGTTTTGATTGATTCTCAATGATGAAGCAAGAAATAGGATTTTGAAAAGATTCATTACAAGGTTAATTAACTTAACCAAACAATGAGGCCTATAAATATTTAACTTTGTCACAAAGAAGTTCTTCTTAATGATCCATACATCAAGAACTCCTGTCCTAGAGAGGTGTATAGATAATGTTCTTTTTCAGTAGTAAAAAATCATCAGAAGATAAGTTAACATAAAGCTTCATTTCTGCACATAACTCGTCCATAAAAGAACTAACAAACATTGATATTTTTGTTAGCAACAATAAACAGAAATCACATGTATTACAATTTAACCTTGTTGTCAGAACATGCTAATGGGTGTGTTACGCAATGTTCTTGTCTGTAAATATCTATATGAACCTATGAGAGATGCAACAAATGCAAAAGATTCAAAGCCAGTGTCAACAAGTATATGAACCTTTCCTCCACCAGCAAGAAGCTCTAAAATTAATGCCTCTTCAGCACTTCCATGCTTTCCATTTAACTGCAAAGAATCCACAACAATTTACAACAACAAAAAAATACCAACATTTAACAATAATGACATATAGTGACAATGATGACAACAATAACAAGACTTCTTGTGGACAGGTTCAGAAGGCACCAGTGTAAAACTCTTGGTAGTCATTCTGTGCACAAATAATAAAAAATGAAATTTTAGAACTATCTTATTCTTACCTTTCCATATATGGACAACTTAGTTTCAACAATCGTGCCATTAAGAACAAGGTCCGCTGCTCCCAAATTACCAAGTCGAGGCTCACCAGAATCTGATAAACTTGGTTCCCCTAGTATATCCACTGCAGGAGGAGCCTAAAACGTATTCAAGAAAAAGAATAACATAAAATATATAAGCAATCAAATTTGGGGGGCAAACAGAGCAAAAAATAATTCTTAACTAAAAGGGAAGATAAGATACAGAGGCCCTATATGTCGCTTGCACGATCTTTCTTAGCCAGGTTGTCTTTTCCTCATCATCATGAAATTCAATAATCAGAGTATTAGTTGATTCCAGTGCCTGCATATAAACATTGGTGTATAAGGGAGGTGGAAGAAAGGAAAGACATACTAACACCGAAAAGAAAATTGAAGAGCAACTATGCTCTTGAGTCTTGATCAAGCATGAAATGAACAAAAATATTAAACAAAGTTTTCTTTAGGCCCTGCTCCAACAAATAATCTTCTCCGATGATTTAATAACTTTCCTGAATCCCATTTAAGGCATACTGCATAATTTTCAGCACACATACAAGCTCTAGTTGTTTGTTGTATGAGTTACATAAATCTTTAATTATTGATTCAGTGTACCAAACAACTTCTAACTACATAGAGAAGTTTAAAGCAACAAGCTCAGAGAGAGAGAGAGGACGTGGGGGGGTGGGGGTTAGAACCTGAAGAGCTCATATTGATGCATGCTGCTAGAATCATGCTGGTATCATACTGGCTCATGCCAAGTATCATAATTTTCATACATTTCTAGGAGAGGCATCATTTATTTACATCTATCCCAATAAGCCATCTACCTAGTAGATGCTATTGATGTTCAATCCCAGATAGAAGGAAGTGCTCTTCAAAAAGTAGGTTTTTACAATGCAATAAAGAATCAAACTTATTCAAATGTTCCTGTTATTCTATATTTCCTTGAAAATGCAGCTCAACTTACAGGAACTTTGAGAAAGAACTTCCAGTTGAAGTGTCCAGGTGGCATGGCCCTATCGACCTTTGAAAGCACTCAACAGCTAAATGTTTGTTTTCTCCCAATAACATAAAAAATACTACTTCGTAGAACAATCATTTTTTGACGTTTTTTACAAAAATTCACAAAATTTAAATTTTAGCAAA
Organism: Phoenix dactylifera; assembly: GCF_009389715.1. Taxonomy (NCBI): domain Eukaryota; kingdom Viridiplantae; phylum Streptophyta; class Magnoliopsida; order Arecales; family Arecaceae; genus Phoenix; species Phoenix dactylifera. The sequence continues at coordinate 14,764,532 of NC_052401.1, read as the reverse complement.
ACCAATGGCAAAGCCGCAAAGCCATAAATTCAATTATTAACAATCAAAAACTCTTGTTTAGTTGCAAGATGTAATGCACTCATGAATCATATTATCAGCAAAAATTTGTTTAAACCAACTTGTTGCGAGAGAGAGAGAGAGAGAGAGAGAGAGAGATCCTCACCACATTAATATAACATATTTCCTTGCCAATACTTTGAATGTTGACGAGATAAATCTTCAATAAAATTAAATTGAACAAGCCAAACCATAGTCAGAAGTTCTACTCTACATAAAGCCATGGGCATGGCCCAAGGATCGCCGAACCGGTACCGGTCAATGCCGGTATCGAACCGGCCACAGAGCGTGCGCAGCGAGCGCACGCGAAAATGCCACAACGCATTGTGGCAGTCATAGTGCGCTGCAGTGGCATTAAATGTACTGTAGCAGCATAACTGTAGCACAGCTACACGGCATCGCTACAGCAGCATTAAATGCCACTGTAGCACAACTACAGTGGACCGGTACAGACCAATTCGAACCAATACTGAACCAGCCACAGCGCGCGTGCGGCGAGCCCAAGCACGCGCGAAAATGCCACAACAGTGCACCATAGTGGCATTAAATGCCACTGTAGCTGTTACAGTGGCATTAAATGCCACAGTGGACCGAACTTGGTGCTAGATCGCACCGAGTCCTGCCTGAACCGGACGGAACCGGCTCCTACGGAGCCAGAACCATTTTTTGTAGCCGAACCGGACCGGTCGGCGCCGGTTCAACATATCTTGGCATGGCCATATAGGTTTTTTTACCATTACCTGTAAGCATCTTCCATTTTGCTGAAATACATGTAAGCATAAATGCCTGGTAAGCTTCATTCTAGTCTTATTCTACTAAAACTACATTTAATCAATAAAATCATTTGACAAAAACATCCAATCAAGGAAGCTGTTGATATTATAATATATCATGTGCAAGATTATTAAAAGGATTATTCAATCAAAGGGAGTGATCGTATCAAGATGTAAAGCACCTGCTTGTATCCTGTAATACCTATGATGCACTCAATCTAGGATATTCACACAATACAAGGGTGTCTACCACTACATCATACTCCTACAATCCTACTTGTATCAATGCACTTCAAGTCACGTGAACGTGTATCTCCTTGATATTAATCAAAATAGGATGATAACAAGTTATATAGAATTATAGACTCTACTTTCAAACCATCTTGAAATACCTTTTCTCCTTTACTTTGGGATGTCAAGAATTCTTCATGATCAATTTTTAGTCCTTTCCTATGAAAATTTCTAAGCCCATAGTATTAGGGTTGTCAATAGGATGCGTTATAATTTGACCAAACCTAAAACCAAAATGAATTAAGTTGGCTTTTGGCAGAATTCTTGATCCAAACCCATATGACCCAATAAACAGCTGTGATAAAGATAAGGAAACAGACAGGAAACTGCAATGGGTAGCTTAAAGATAGATCTGTGTGTTGAGATCAAACTTAGACATCCTGGAGCTCCTTATTATAACTCTATCAATACAGTTCAAACTTCAAAGTAAAAGAAAATTTAAATAATGCCACTTGTGGTCATGAGATGGCATAGACAAATATATATATACACAAATGTATATATGTACATATATATATAGAGAGAAAAAAAGGAGAGAACTAGAACATTTCTGCAAGTAGTTAGCCCCCAACTACCTGGCTTGTTTATGTTGCATCAAATATATTGACGAAATCACCTACCAGTTTTAACTATCAGGTTTCTAAATTTATAACACCACTAAAAAGAAAGCTTTTATGTCCCAAAAGCTAACCGAAAAAGTGTCTAAACCAGATTGTTCATCTGGATCACAAGGGATTGGGGCGTTTTGAGGGGCAGAAATTCCAATTTGGTTCTCAGCAATTCATTGAAAAGATTGTCTACAGCCTTTCCATGTAGATTTTAGGGGTGGGTATCATTTTCCAAACCAAAAACATTTGCAAGAAACTGATAGATCTTTCTACCCATAGGAAAGGTCATCCATTTACATAACCCTAACAGCAATAGTAGCATCTTATTTGTGACATGACTTTTTAGTACACCAAATAAAACAGGATTCCCTATTATTACAAAATCATGTGTCCTAATATATAATGCAAACCCAGGAATTCCTGTTTGTGAGTCATCTCCTATGGTCCATCTCTCTCTCTCCCCCCCTCCCTCCACTCCCCCCCCCCCCCCCCCTTCTCTCTCTATTTTATGTGCAGAATGGAAAACATGCAAGGAAGACACAGTCACGGTAAAACTTTCATCCATTTGTGTTTCCTCTCTCAAATGAATCCCCATTCCCTCCTCCCTTCTTGGTCACATGCAACAAATGCAACAGATAGCTTCATCTAATTTACGACATTAAGTCTTAGTGCAGAAAATAACATAGGATTCCCTATTATGACGTAATCGGAGTCATAACACATACTTCTAAACTGACTTCTTCAAATAAGATAAAACTAAAAACGAGTGAAAAGTAGGGCAAATAAAAGACTGCACGGATCTCAAAGCTGACTTTTGTGCAGCTACAGTAAAGTGATAAAAATGACATCTGAAACTCACAAGAACAGTTGAGCACTAGATGAATTGGTCTAAAAGGAAAGCACACTGTTATACTAGTTATTTTTGGAAACCTACATTTTAATGTAAAATTGAAATCTTGCACTTCATGCAGAAAATGGATAAAAAGAATGAAGCTATGATTCTAGGCAAGGATACGAAGCTATTCTTCTAGGCAAGGATCTAATCTCCGGGGATGGTGCCATCCTGATTTTTTCTACGGAATTGTATGTGCCGCCATCCCACCCCATCTCGACTCTTGAGATGAAGATGTCCTAGGCCAAGCCAATCCGGATATTCGCACAATGGTGGGACGGTCCCATCTCCACACTTAGGTTGGTAACCTGTTTCAATGTCCCATGGCACGTCCCACCGTGATTTGAAACCATGTTTTTAGCAGCTTCCAGCAACATGGGTACCATAATAGTCACATGGCTTTATGCTTTCACCTTAAAACATTACCATTTCAATTTCTTTGCTCAAATAGCAGGCGAGATGAAGGAAGAAGAAAGAATATGTTTCATCTCAAACAGAGATCCGTTTGGTTATAGCATACACACTATCTTGCTCTGTTTACTAAAATCTCCGGGGAAAAAAGTTGACAGGGAGCATAAATCAAATCAAAAGAAGCTACTGTTGTGCATTAAATGTAATACATGCAAGCTGGTTTACCTTCTGGATATCAACACCCCTAGAACTCACAGCAATAGCATAAAGTGATCCACCAACACTTGTTGGTGGAACTTCAATCACCTGTCGACCAGCCATGCTGCAACATTCAACAAACGTCACTACTAATCAAAATCCATAGAAAAATATTGGGTCTAAAACTAGAAATGGTATCTAATGATATACTGCAAATGATTCGTAAGCAGGACTCTCAGAAACAAACTGTGTGACATACCTGGAACACCTTTGATAATTTTGAGAAACCTCGGACTCCAAAACATAAAGATATAGCCCAGATAAGATAAGGTAACAAGGTTGCCACTCAGCTAAAGAATTGCCAAGCCCCTTACCCAAGAAAGAAGGAAAAAATATTGAAATGAACAAAAGTCATAAATCATAATTATAAATAATGTGACATAAATGCTATATATCCATTGTCCAAGAAAAATACCCTCCAAACAAGAATTCTAGCATCAGTTGCTAGATCAGCAGGATGCCAAGGTACAGGGCCAGTTTGTGGACACCCATCAGAGTTCTGACCACTGCTTTCCATTGAGCCATAGAATGTATCTAGCAGTCTCCTGATTCTGCTATATCTCTCTGGTGAAAAGTGAATACCTAGATTTGGCACTTGTACAGAAACCCGAGTTGATGGGTATCTTGGATGAGGCATTTTGATCTTCAAAAGGTATTCATAAATAAAACATACAAAACATGTGAGCCAATGGTTTAAATATATATATATAATGCATATATAAATTTGATTAAATGCTCAAATTGAATGTTGAATTTGAGTATCAGTGCTCACAGAAAAAAGTAAAAATTGCATGGCAATTAGTACAACCGGAGGATTTAAGTGCTGGTATTCATGAGTATGTCAGCAACCACGCTGGCATATGCTATGCCAGCACAAGTGCTATCCCATGCCAATATCATTAAACAATAAAATCATTTTAAATATACTTAAAAAATATATAGTTGATGCATCAACCCTCGCCAAATGATGATACTACACTGGTACATTGCATGCCATTCAAACCTTGATATGAACTATGAACCATCCAAACCAAGGTCCGTTATACCGGTACCGGTCGGCGGCCCGGACCGGTACGTACCGGTGGCGGCCCGGACCGGTCCGAACCGGTTCCGTACCGGTTCTTCAACAATAAACTACCGGTACCGGATTCCACGCTGATCCGGTACCGGTCTCAGGCCGGACCGGTACGTACCGGCCTGTACCGGTCTGTACGGACCGGTACGTCAGACCATGATCCAAACAATGAGCTAACTCATGGCTCATGAATGTGTTTGGCATTCAAACAATCTGGCATGAGGGGGAGATAGAACCCGGTCAACTCTGACTAACATGCAACCAGTGTGGCATAAACAGGAAATATACATACCTGGTCAACTATGACTGACATGCCACAACGATCAAGGAGAGAATAGAAATGATCAACATCCTCAAAGTTGGAGGGAGTTGTAGTTTGACTACCATATTTTGCAGTTACTGTAATTTTTTCTTTGTAGATATCATCTTTAAAAAAAGCAGCCATGTCTCTTCCCAATATATAAAAGCGGGAATACAGGCTCTTCCTTTCCTCATCTCCTGGACCTTCCTGCAATTACATGCAAGCATTTTTAGGCAATCAACATGAATACAAGTAAATATTAACTTCAACTGAGGCAACTTACTTTTGTATGCAATGTAAAATGACCAAAATCCAAAAGAAATTGGCTATCGTTAGATGTAGGTCTGGTAGCTCTCATTGGAATCTTCACTTTTGGAGCATCGAGATCAATATCAATTGAAAATCTAAGAAAAAAAGTTAATAAAAAGAAAAATTTATACTCATCAGAGCTATGGCAACCAAATATACAGACACTAATTACTATTTAAAAAGAAAAACAATATTTTGCATGCAGGTAACTAGAGCAACCCTCAAATAACAGTAAAAGATATAAAAGAGACTTCACTGCAGATAAATCAACTAAATACAATGACCAAAAAAATGTCAGACGTTCGAACCTGGCAGTAAAGTTCACGCAAACCCCTACAAACATCATCTAATAAACACACAATTTTTACATTCAAATACCAATTGTAAAAAAAAAAAAATCCAATATAGGAAAACGGAGAGAGCACGGGAAGGTTTGGTCCATAAAACAGTGTGAATACTGTGTCATTATATTCTCATATAACAAAATCTAATTTGAACTAGACAATTAGATATGAATCCAAACAAACATTTCCAAAATAGAAAATGTTTTTTTCATTAAATATCTTTTTTGCTTGACAAGACCACAGAGCATTGTAAATCAAATGATACGCCACAGAACCAAGCTCTTATCTGAAAAACATGCAACAGTGTAAAAGTCTAGCATCAAATAACCATGAGGATCTATGGCTGCAGTATTATGTATGTTACAAGCTACCACTATGATCAACATTAAGGTAGCAAACCCCATATCCATAACATTGTTGATGACCATAAATATGAAGAACATTTGTTAAGGAGAAAAAAAATAGAAAGAACATTTTCAATATTTACTGAGTCCATCTATTCCATGTTTGTTGATACAAAAACTAATAGTATATTTAGACAAGAAAGTAGTACAAGATTATATGCAGGTCATTCAGGGATGAACATCCTCTTTTGCAGCATATGCAATATTGCACTAACTTCAAAAATTGAAACCCCAATTCTCTTAATTAAAAGTACAAATTTTGACAAAAAGACTACATAATTAAGACAAGCATAACTTTCTTAATAGTAAGCTATACATACTTGTAACTAAAAAGGATGAACCATCACTGTATATAGAATTCTATGTATTATAACATAACTCTGTTATTTTGCTCACAAGTTCTGTTCACAGATCATATGACAGGACTATGGATACTGTGACTGTATGCATGGGACTATTTTCCCCCATTAGTGGATTAAAGTTGGAGAACCTGTGCAGGAATAAGCTGTAGAGCATTAAAACAATAAATATATTTTTTCTAAAAAGGAAATTATATAAATTTGTAACAGGTTTGGATTGATCTGGATGACACATACCTAACCTGATCTAAACCCAACCCAATCCCAAAATTTAAAACTAATGGGTTGGAGAGGGACTGAAAATCAAGATCCAACTTTAATTGGGCAGGGTGTTGATGTGGCATATGTTGAAACAGATGGAACCAGAATGAACCAATTGTATCCCACAAAGATAAGTTTAAACATTTATGCTTAACCTTAAACTTAAATCAAACCCCAATTCAGCCTAAAAAGGGCAATTAATTGACAATGTTCCAAAATCATGAAGGAAATCCTATGCATTATGCGCGGGACAACTTATATCTCTCTATCCATTACCAATAACCATCTAGCCTTGCCCAACTATTTGGGATCAGCTTTATGGATCTTCCTCCACCAAACAATCCAAACTAGCAAGGTTCATCGTCTCAGTACCAGACCCTGTACTGCTACCATCCTATTACAGTATCGGTACGTGATATTATAAGACAGCCACGAGTATCGATATGGTACGAAATTATGTATCGGTATCAAGGTCCACCGTACCGGGCCCGGTAGGCGTACCGGTTGCCTACCGGACCGGTTCGTACCGTGCTCCGGGCGGTACGAACCGGGAAGCTCTTCCCCGCCGGAACCGGGGAAGAAGAAGAGAACCAGAGAGAGCGCGGGGAAGAGAGGGAGGGAGCCCACCTTCGGCCGCCATCGGAGAGCCGCGGAGGGGCGTCGGAGGCTGGTGGGGGGCGGCGGAGCCCGCGGGGGCGCTGCGAAGGCCGCGGCCGCGGCCGCGTCCACTGTTTCGAAAGAAACAGGGGACGCGGCCGCATTTTTTAATTTGGGGATTTTAAGTGAAGTCGGCACATCGGTTGCCGACTTCACTTAAAAATCCCCAAATTAACGCGGCCGCGGCCTCCGCAGCGCCCCCGCGGGCTCCCCCGTCCCCCGCCCGGCTCCGCCGCCCCCTACCGGCCTCCGACGCCCCTCCGCGGCTCTCCGATGGCGGCCGAAGGTGGGCTCCCTCCCTCTCTTCCCCGCGCTCCCTCTTTTTCTCCTCATCTTCTTCGTCTCCGGCAAGGAACCGGCCTGTACCGGTTTCCACGGCTCCGCCGTACCGGTAGCTGGCCGGACCGGTTTGTACCGGCCCGTACCGGCCGGTACGGGCCGGTTCGGCATACGCTGATCGGTATGGTACGAGATTACATACCAATACAGTACGTCTAGTATGGTACGATATGCTCGGTACGGTTGGGTATCGGCCAGTACGGCAGACCTTGCTATCTAGGGCCACCTACCATGTTCATTTCAGCCTTTTCATTTCTTTTTTCACGGCCTTCACTCATGTTACCTAAGGTCTTTCATTCCTCCAAAGTCCATTGAAACAAAGTACCCTTCTTTATTGGATCCCCCTAAATTCTTGTTGCCTATACAATCTCATTTGATTCTCCATCACTCTACCTTTAATTTGTGCAACCCTACAGCCGCAACAAATCCCCTAATATACTCATTTCTCTCTTTTTGGTCTTACCACATGTACATCCTAATATTTCTATTTCTGCTACACACTACTTGTTTCTTGAGCCCTTTTTGTTGCCTAATATTTGAGTCATAGAAAAATGCAGGCCTCAATGTCATTCTAAAAAAATTTCCCTTCAAGCCACCAAGGTATCCACCCATCACATAAAACCCCAGAAGCGCCCATCCGCATCATCAAACCAACTGTAAATCTATTACATGTCTTCATCTATCTCTCAACTATTTTGCATAATGTATTACAGATAATGAAACCAATCACTTTGTCATATCTATCTCCAAACTTAATTACGTCCTCATCTTATGTTCTGTTTTCACTAGATAATATTTTATATACTATTTTTTTAAATTGTTGATTTTTTAAGCCATGTGCTCTAAAGCCTTTTCTCGTAAATCTTTAGCATTTAATCATGTTTTTTCACATCAATCAACAATACATATTCCTGAATATTAGTAGTAAGCTCACCCATTATTATTGTAAGAAGAGAAAGGTTTAGCGTTGATCCTTGGTGCAAGCCTATTATGACTAGAGATACACTTGTTGCACCAAAAGAGACCCTAACACTAGTCAATACACAAACATACCAGACCTTAATTCCAACATATATTTATGAAAATATTTCCTTCTTAAAGCCCACCAAATTGCCTTTCTCAGTACTCCATCATAAACTTTTTCAAAGTCAATAATGAATATACAACTTTCCCTTTTGTCTGTATATTTCGCTATCAATTGCATAACTAAAAAGACAGCCTCCATTGTTGACTAGAATAAAACCAATTTTTTTCTCTAAGTTTGTCGTAATTTCTAGTAATCTTTGCTCAATCACCATTTCCCATGACTTCATGGAGTGGCTCATGAGTTTAATTTCTCAAGTAACTAGAGCAATAATGTACATCATAGTTCTTTTATCTTCTCTTCCAACAGCATTTGATTACAACAAGTTAGAAAAAGATATTGACATTAACTAGGATAATGTATAGTTAAGAGTTCCAAATTATATTCGACATCTTTTTCTCTAAATACATGTCTATTAGTTGCCTGAATCAATGCTAGGTGTAGAATATGAATTAGGTGCTGAAACTGGTAAGCCTAATGAATATGGAAGCATAAAAATTATAAAATGTATTTGATATTTTGAAAAAATGAATAAATTAGAGAGAGAAAATAAAATTATAAACTATAAAAGAGTTTATGAAATAGGAATTCTGTAAAGATAGTTGGTAACAGAAAAAGATGAGCAGCTGAGTATGGGAGGGGAAACATCAAAACTCGTTATCTCAAAAACTATCTGAAAATTTTGCTTGACTTGTTAACAGCTAGGGTTTTTAAGTCAGCTAATTATGATGGTAGCTGGAAAGAATCAATGCTATCACATTGCAATAGTAGTATCATAACAGTTAAAAGTAAAACAGAGTCTAAATCAAACCTGTTCTGTTCTTCCAATACCGTCTGAAGCTGTTCTTGAGCCCGACGAGTAACCTGTTCTATCTTCATCTGCACTTAGTCAATGTAAATTAAAAAAAATATCAGGTTAATTGTTTTAGAAAAGGCACTTCTCATTGAGACAGGATCCTATTTATACAAACCATAGTGGTGAAAGCCCCAAATAAAGATGGAGACCCAATGTAGCATTGCTTAAAGAACAAAGTGAAAACAGGAATCATAGAAATTACCTGCAAAGCATTCGCAGTTTCCCTTGTCACAGTAGGGCTGACAGCATTACTCCTTTTCACAAACTCTAGAAAACGTTCATAGCTTTCCATCAACACCTAATAGTTAACAGAAAAGCAAACAATTTCAGAAAAGTCTAAAGAAACGTACCTAAATTGTGGAGACCAGGACATATGATAAGGATAAAGGATCAAATGATAACAATGACCACATTTAAAACCTTGAAACAGAAATAGACACTATAACACAATAAGCTAAGAGCTTATGGCAAATGATATCTAGTGTGGCTCTCATAAGTCATATCTGTCAACATCTAATAATTTCAGAAGGTACAGAAACACTTAAATATAAGTATAAAAAGCAGGGAACAACCAACAGAAGGGAAGATGAGTGAGCTGTAAGTAACTAACTGAGGGCATTAGATCACATATAATGATGTAAAGGTTCACTAAAATCAACGGTAACAGTTCTTCAAGCTTAAACAGGTCTTCCAGATATCAGTTCTTACTTTGTTATATTCACAAACCAGCAAGCTCTGCAAGACATTTAGGAGATGTATATTTCATTACTAAAACTGACTGGAGGAAAAATATGCATGAGATGGTTTTCTGATGGCGGAACACAAATGCAACAATAAATTGCAGAAAGTGTTCAATGAAGGGAAGGGCTTATAAATAAACTTTATGAAGAAGGAATTAAGTAAATTGACTTTACGCAACAATTTAAATGCTGATTTTGAAGGAGGCAACTGCATCTGTCAATGATTTAACTTTTATTGTCCCACCAAAGGCTGCCTACAGAACAAATAACAGCCGAGCAGTATGCAGTAAGCATAGAAGTTGAAACTAATCATTCCTTCATATCCATTGCAGGAGGACTGGCCTCAGACAAGGTTTTCCTGTTCACACATTCCTATATACAATTTCTATGGAAAAAACAATTAAATGCAGTGCACGATGCCAGTTTCCACGTATGAAACCAGACCCCCTCCCAGAGCATGATCTTTGAGAGGGCACCAACAACCAGCAGATCCAAGTTCCATTTGCATTTTTATATCATTTGGTTGATGCATTAAGTTTAATATAGGACAGCTATCCAGATTAGGTGGCGCAAAAAAGTGGACCTGATATTAAGGAGGAGCTGCTGTGTATGATATTCCAGAATCTGGAAAAGGTGGTGCCAGAAGCACCTACTATCATAATGAATTCTGACAGAGCAAGATACCAAACCTGTCAACCATCTACAATATGCTGATGTATCCAATTTTTTTGCAATGGTAAACTTAACTAGCTCACAAATCTAAAATTTTCGTTTGCAGGCTTTCAATGTGCTATAGGCTTAAAAGTTATCCCCATAAAAATGTTTTGTTTATGGCAATAGTGTTGACTTGAATCTGGTGAAAACTGTAGATACCCCTTAGGTTGATGCACCCAAACTTTTTGCAACGAAAACTACTGGGATAAGAAATCTAATTTTCATTCTGCCCACTTTCAGTTAATTACAGGCTTAAAAGTTATTAAAAGGGTTTAAATATGGTACAAGTGTTGACTTGAATCTGCTAAATTACGGATTGCCCTTCTGGCCTTAATTTGAAAGTTCACATTAAAATGTTCAATGTTTTCCTTAAAGTACCCAATGAATGGGCATATATAATTTTGAAGTAGCATCATGACAGGATAGGTGTGTTAGATGAACAACTTGTGATCTTATAGAAGGTTTTCCTATTGATCAGTTCAAAGTAAGTTTCTTATTTGATACTAATCAATGTTTACAATATCAAATTTGATTATCAAATTCAAATGAGCTGTTTTCTCCACTTATAAACCATTTTGTTTTTCTTTTTTTCTTTTTTTTAAAATAAGGAAGAGGATGTAGTGCAAAAGGCTATCACACCATCAAGAATTGAAAACCAGGCGAACCATGCAGAACAGCACAGTACATGCTGAAACAGGCCAATTCGGTCTGGTCCCCAAGGGCAGATTTCGTGAATCACTGCTAAACCACTCGAGGAACTAGCTTTTCAAGCCAAAATGGGCATGAACCACCCCAAACGACCTGGTTTAGGAGCCATACCACTAAGTACCCATTGATAGCCCCAAAAGAGGCCTGGTACTCCCCTCCACCACTTTTTTCGCATTGAAGGGAGAGGGAGAGGAAGGCAGCACTCCAAAAAATCAGAACCGGCACTCCGCCACCAAAATCAGCAGTTTGAGCTTAGAAAAACAAATCCCAAGGTCTATCTCTTCTCTCCCCCATTTTTTTCTTTTATTTTTTTACAAGAATTTAAGCACAAAGGCTAAATAAAGCAGAAACTCTATTGGAACTCTGTTTAGGAACATGAATCTGAGCTGAAAAATTATAATTTTTTGTGTTTTGGGTTGGGGGTTGAAGGGGGGGAAGGGATGGGGAGGGGGGGGGGGGGTTCTGTTACTAACCAAAACCTACATCCAAAAATCCATTTAATCCCAATATTAATCTGATCAAATGGCATTTGTATGGGAGTATTTTCAGATATTATGTAGTGTATGAGTCATTCTACAACCTAACAAATTTATTTTTTGCTATTACTTATTTCTAAAAATTAATTTTAAAATGATGAATAATAAATAATAATTATGTTGAATTTGGGGAAACATGGAAGCATATTTGCACCAGTAATGTGCACATGTTACCAAATTTTCAGAAAAAATGGAGTCAATTTAGGGTGCTCAGGCTTTGCTCCACCATAGCCTATGCATTGAAATTAAGTAAATTTAAAATTAACCCATCAAAGAAATTTTTGTTCCGGTTGATTTTTTCATGTGATGTATAAAGATGGCAGGTCAACACCCCAGAATTAAAAATAATTTTATTATAATCTAAAAAATTTTAAAATTAACTTCTTAATTAACTATTTGTAAAATAGTAAAAATGCTGTAAATTTGAAAAAACTATGCTGATGTGCTAGCTAATTATAAACTACTTTCTGAGTTAGCATATCTTTTTGCAGTATTTTGCAGTTTTTGAATTTTTTAATAGCAACTAATAAAATAATAATGTTTCAAAATACAATGAAGATGCTGTAATTTCAAAAAAAAAATGAAGTGCTAGATAAAGTATACATTAATTTTTGAGAAAGGTGATTTTTTAAAAAAATAAAATTATTTTTTTTACTGACCTTTATATATTAAAAACATATATGAGTTGAAAAGATAAGAATTAAGTCTTCAAAAAGATAAATTGATGCATCTACGCACATAATATGGGTGCATGGTTGAAGTGCCTGCGGTGAACTTGCATTTTCCCCCCATCTTAAAAAATCCGAAATTTTTAGAAATAAATGTAAGGGTAAGGCTTGCCACAATGATAAGGTTGCTTTATCGTGACCCGGGACCGGGAGTCAAGGGTTCAAAACAAAGAAATCATCCCTCTGCATGTGGGGGTAAGGCGGTGTACATGTGACCCTGCAGCAACGAGAGCTCATGCACTAAGCTGCCTTTTTACCAGAAATGAATGTCTATTAACTATCAATATGCTCCTATATGAATTATGATCCCTAGCAATGTAGTTGTTTTTCAAATGTTTATATGTCTATATATAACAAATGTAATTTGGATAGTGTACGATATTTTAATTATGTGATAAATATGCATGCTTTAATTTCAACATGCATATTACACCATAATCAGGGAAGTTAAATTGATACATATGCCCTCTTCCTTGCAAAAACATTGAATTTAGATAAGAAACATCATAAAAAACCAAAACCAGAATTTGGAAGCCAAGAAAGGCTCTATCAAGGGTGTATGAGTGTATCCATGCATAGCCAACCATGTCCTTCATTGGTATGATCCTCAATTCAGCACATACCTTACCCACCCATGGTCAGCAAAGGCTCGATTCTCACACCATACACTGGTTCGTATCTGCAAATCTAGGTACTGAGAAATATGCATATCAAGGACTGCAAAACCGATACCGAGAAACCATTACCCTTAAATTACGAGTTTGATAGGGTACAATCCGAAATTGTACGGTACACACCTCGTACAGCAATAGACTTCTAAGTTCTAACACTTCTCCTCACTCCCAGCCATAGTACCACCTGAAACCAGCTAGTACGGGTTGGTATGGCAAACCTTGGCGTATATTGCTTCACAAGCCAGATGGTTATGAAAACTAGGGTGCTTATCTAGTTTATAGTGATAACAGAATTCATTTAGGAGAAGTGGGTGGGATTCCACCCAATCAAGATATGGATGAACATTCTTAGAGTTTAAATATCCTAAGAAGGATAAATTTAATTAAGGATGCTCAAGAGGATAGAGTCTAATAAAAGGATGTATCATATAGTGTCTATAAGTCTTTAATGATACATCTAGGTATGATAAGAAAGTGTTTGATATAATGAATATACTTTTGTGCCCATAATTCAATACAAACATGATTGGAGTCTAGAAAATTTCAACGTTAGTGAGTTCCACATCCTTTAAAAGAAACATATCATGGCCATAACAATAACTGAAGACAATAGCTGTGGACTATGAATTGGTATTTAGAGATTTACTCCATTTTCTAAATGATTACAGATGGCAGACTAGGGTTTGCTGCTATCAAAAGTATCTGGTTCGAATCGATGCTTGATAATAACATTTAACCTATGCTGCCATGTCATAACAAGGACATAGATTTGTACCCATCTGAATTTCAACTGTTTGTGCATCCCAAAGACCTTCTCGCTTATATGCTGTTAAAGAGATGGCGAATAAAGGCATGGGGTAGCTGGCAAATAGAAACGACATCTACCATTCATTCCCTTTTATTTTTTCAGTCTTGATAGATAACTTCACATAGTTACTAAGAAACAAATCCTTATGGTTAATCACTGCAGAAATAGACACCACACACTCACACAGATTGGTGGCTATGTACTGCTAGGTGATGTAGGTTCTGCAATTCTGGCTCGTCTGTCCTAGCTGTTGACTTTTGCAACAGAAGTCCTGCTCTTTTTAGTGATAGAGTCCACTTTTTCACAGATGAAATATATTGTGTCTTTCGTTTAATATCACATCAGTGTCACTGTGTATATCTTCTATCTAGAGAACTTTCTGGAAAGCACAGTATCCATCCTTGAACCATTTTCAGTTAACCCTTAATTTATCAAAATATCTGGTGGAACCACCCAATTTGAATGTGCAGAAAGAATAAAGAGGAAATGACAAAAATAATCCATTCTCTTATCATTCACAGAATGCAGATTCCTAAATGTTGATAGGAAAGAAGTACCGTAACATGGCATGGAGAAGTCGTTGCTGCAAGACGCCAATCCAAGTCTTCCCCAACAGGTGCATGTACAAAACTGACTTCCAAAGCATTGGTCTTTCTCTCACTGACAACACTCTGCAATGCATTTCTTAATAAAATCACTCCAACAGCATGAAAAGCAAGATATCACAAGAAGGCAAGTAGGACCTTGAAGTAAACTAACCTCTGCAAGTGAACCTTCAGGAGATGACAAGCCACAATATTTCAATGAGACATCACAATGGATGCTTTTATGATACAGCTTGGTGGTGACATGAAGTTGTTCAAATCTACCACAGACAACCTCTGTCTCATCGATAATGATGATTCGAGCAGCAGCCTGGCCAATTGACACATCTATCAGGAAATGTATCATATTCTGTAAATCCTTCCCCAGGAAGGAATTCACATCTTCATCAGTCTGGTAACTCAACATTTTATTGACTGCCTGCCATTCTTCTTTAGTTAATCTTTCCTCTTCAACAAATTGTGATTCTGCTGAGTTACTTGATACAGAAGCATCTCCAGAGGAAGTGCGCCTAAGAGTTATTGAGAAGTTAGTATACACGCCCCAAAATATTAAATGAGCAGTATAATCATATGAGCAGGAATAGAAATATTATGAAACAAAACTATACTATAAAGAACAGAATGGTAGCTCCTACAGACCATCCAAAAGACCACCAGCTTCTCTTTAAGTTAGCCTTCTGCTTTGATGCTTCCCTTGATTTTACAGATTCAACCTTAGCATGTGCAAGGAACCTGAATAAATCAGACAAAACAGATATAGGCAAGATGTAAGGAAAAATATTTGTAGATTAAATAGGCTAAAAAACTTTAATCAAGAGATAATGACTTCAAGTCTCAAAACCCACCTCCATAGTATAATCACTTTGGAATCAAGAATCCTCTCAATCTGCCTAATTTCAGAAATATCAGCATTTGACTGCTGCAGTGAAGTTACATACAATTGAACATAGCGACGACGGAGCTGACAATGATGCCTGATTCTCTCCCACGAGAACCAGTAGCTTAAAAAAAACAAAACATCTTTCCATTAGTGGTCAGCTGAAACACAGGCTACATCAGCCAAATTATACTGGGTACCAGTCAGCAACTTTAGTAGATTAATTTACTCTGTCAAACAAAAGCAATTTAAAAGAAATATAAAATTAACATTTGTCAGTGAGCAGATTTTTCATATCGATAAGCACAGTGAATAGCATTGAAGAAAAATAAATGACAGCAATATGATCACTTTGTAGGAATAACAGCAAAATTTCGCTGACGGTCAAATTATACATCATACCACAGTTTTTTCTGCTGCAAACATGCTAGCATAGCATAATGCCACCATGCCTGAGGATCTTCTGAAACTGGTATCACAGGCCTCAAGTGAGACGTGTCAAGACGTGTGTTATATCTTGAAATTGTTTCAAGGAGTTTTATGCCATCGCAATACTGAGCCTGATAAAAGTAAAAAATAAACAAACCAATATTGAAACATGGTCATAAACGAAAAACGAATAAGAGTAAAATGTAGGTAAAATATGGACCTCAGAAATAGTTAAAGAAACATCACTAAGGATGAGCGAAGCTTTCTCAAAAGGAATCTCAGAGTCCTGTCTTTCTTGCTTTCCAAGACGATGATATTTAAGAACTCCATTAATAGGGGATACTAAGTATTTGCGATTCATCGCCCAAACGGAAACTCCATTGCGAGAACATTCATTTATCCCATCTTGGAATATCTACAAACAGTATTTTAAATGCTAATTCCCTTGGGATGTAGACATGGTACCAGAGTGCCTGGTAATAGAAAGCGCTTAGGGAAAAAAGAACTTCAGATAGTAATATTATATATCAACAAACCTCAGTCCACTCTGTAGGATTCAAATCCTCCCACTTCTTATCAAGTTGCCAGGGTGTGCAGTCAGAATCATGATATACAGCTAGTCTCTGAAGTTGCAAGGACTAAAAGAAAGACAAGAACTTCATGTCTTAGTATTGTTTAAGACTATTTAAGACGTTCAAATCATGGTACCATAATCCAAAAAAGAGAAGCTTAGTACACAATAAAAAGAAGAGTTCATGAAGAATATGATTAAAATATAAACTAACAGAGATAGAAATAAACAAAGATATGAAAGGCAGTCAGATTACCACCATACCATTTAGAGCTTACATCAAGATACATACGGTGAGAAAAAGCCGACACCTTAGAGCTTCAGGAGGTCATTGTAATGATATCATCATCAATGCACTATATGGCATATTTACTGAATGCAGCCTTCATGCAAAACAGTTTAACACAGTTTTGATCAGAGGTCAGGCTGTCCAAGTAATCCCAATAGATAGCAGGGGCATAGCCTGCCACCTTGGACCACTGTCAGTTTATGACTAATTGTAGAGTTCAGCTAAATACATTTTACCACTTCGCTACGAGAGAGCGCATATGATTCATTTGGAAACAAAGTCATTTGTCTGCAGTTAACTTAGAAATGAATGCAAGAAGTTGTAGACCAAGGTCCACAATCTCAACACTAGGTACCTATCAGTACATTATTGGTTCGATATTGTATGGGTCGGTATGGTATGCACCGTATACCGAAAAACGCATATATCCTTTTCCAACTTTTTAACTTGGTATAACTTGGTACGGGTCGGGACGCCAAGGTACGGAATGGTATAGGGCCTGTACCAACATGAACATAAGTTTCGTACCAATTCCAACCTGCTACAATATGACACACCCGTACTAAATGGTTCAGGGTGGTACAACAGCCCATGGTATATGTAGTTGGTTTTCAAATAGTAGGTATCAATTTGGTTTTACAAAGTTCAATTGTATTCCTGTGCTTTCAAAAGAAAGTGATTACAGTGATTTTCAGTGATGTGATCAGTCAGTAATTGAATAAAGTTTGCCATATCGATCAATTCCGTACCGTATTGATCAATACCATACCATATCGTCCTGATACCGAATCGGTACGTTGCACCCAAGGTCTGCCGAATCGGTACTGGGACCCGTACTGGCACGCCTATTTTTTTGAAGTTTTCAAGAATTTTTTAATTGATAATCACTCTTTTATAACTTTTTCAATAATTTTAAGCCTAATTTGATGTTTTTTCTAATATTTTCTTAATGTTTTTTGATATTTATATGATTTCAGTTTAACATAAATTATGCATCTTATTATTTAAAAATGATACAAGTCATAAAATGATTAGTGAAATATTGCATGCTACAAGAAACAACATAAAATATTCTAAAATCAAGTAAAATAATACAACCAATTACAAACATTTAAAGTACAACATACCTACCAATATCTAAAATCAAGTTAAGTGGCGATGCCTCTCATAGATATCCAGATCATCAGCAATTCGGCATAGTCAGAAGGCACATCAGCTCACCCTTCTAACCAAGTGGCGTTGTAACCTTATATGTTCATCCCATAAGAAACGTGCGCTAGATTATAAGAACTATCGAAAAAGATCGGCGAAACTAGTACCCGGCACCATACCGGTTGTCCGGTAGGACGAGTCGGTACGGGCCTGCGTTGTGCCATGTCAAGCCCATACCGACACAATAGAGGCAGGAGAGAGGATGAACGAGAGAGGAAAAGAAAGAGAAGGCAGAGAGAGGAAGGGAGGTCATCGTCGGGGCAACAATTTCCAATCTTTTCTTCTCCTCCGCTTAGGCATCGATTTTCGTTTCTATTGCCGGAATCGTCCCAGTGAGAGCTGCCCAGACGGCTCCGAACGACCCGAACCACATAATTCGGGACGGTTCTGCCGATCCTACTCTCGGATCTCTCCTCAAGCTCTAGGTCTAAGAGGTGTCTCTGACGGATAATACGGCTGTGGAGAGCTCATCTGAAAATGTCGGCAATAAAATTCAACCCGTAAGATGCTCCAAGCTACGTTGAGAGTAGTATCGAAAGATGCCTCAGGCACATCATATCTATATTCGTATCCGCATGAATCATAAACTGCATGTAAATGCGGATAATAGGACCCAGTATACGACTCAGAATTTGATACATCTATGGATCCTACTCCACGTGCGAGGTCATCTGCAGCTACATCGTGTTCTTCTGAATGATCTCAAGAAGCCCATCTCCTATATGCAATCGTGTCCTCGCAGGCTCTACCAGATCGTGCACCGTGGTTTCTATCCTGTGTGGCATGTATAAACTGAGACTCACCGGTGAATCGAAGACCACCTTGTTGCTGTCTTATAATACTGATCTTCTATCCACTCCCTAGCTAACAAATCTATGACCACTAGAACTACTGCTCCTAGTCTCTAAATCTGAGTGAACTGACTCTTCAACACTCTCAATTGGGGCTACAGGTGCCTTTTATTTTTTTTTAGTATGCTGGACAGTTGATTTCTTATCCTTCGTGTCCCTCTCTGCTTGGCTATGCTGGAGAATATATATCGTCCTCTTGACTGAGTCGACCGAATAGCTTAGCAGTCTTGTCTGAGCATCTCTCAATCATATCTCTGAGAGGACGTCTCGAACAAAGAGTCATGTGATGACCGGCTTCTCTGTGACTGTCACTAATCAGTTAGAAGGATGCATGAAATATTGCTCTCAACCCATTGCCCTGCATCGACTCTAGCCTCACTGGCTATGAAACTGGCCAGTTGTGGAGGCGATCCACGCTCATCAAGCTCTGTCTTCTGCTGTTAGCCCACAAGCCATTCGAGTATAGGATCATCTTCATCATCAACAAAAGCCCTATGAATCAAATCTGTGTACTTGAGCTTCACTTCCTCCTGAATGCATAGTAGCCGCAACCTCAAATTGTTGTAGATAAAGGCCAAGATGGACCAGTTGCGATCACAGCCACTCGAGGAGACTATCTTGGAGAGGATCTGGATAGCCAGCCACTTAAGATTTTTTGCAGACAACCCAAAATAAATCTACCATTCAGTTGCAAAAATATTGAAAAAAAATTGCATATCAGATAGTACTATATTAGTAATCATCTAATGCTAAGTAAATGTCCTCCTAATGTGTAATATATTTGGATTCATACTTTTTTTACTTACGACATTTGCCGAGACTCCAAAGCTGTTGCTACTCTCCCTAAATATTTTGGTTTATGAAAAAAATGAAGCAGTCCTCCTGAGGATTCAAATAGTATGCTGCACATAGAGTTCGTTATTGTCTTAATAAAACTATACAAGTACAGAAGCAATCTAATTTTTAATATTCTTACTTATCTGCTAAATGCAAGTTCCTACCCATCTGGTATTCCCACCGCCGCTAAATGATGTCGATGAACTCCTAGGCATATCGAATCTGCCTCCATGATATTTGCCCTCTCCATCATGTAATACAGGAAGCCCATTTGAAGGTATTTCTCGTTGTCCACGGCCCGAAGCACTTAATACAATGGTCTAATAGCCTTCACTATCGCAGTGGCCCGCTGCCAAAATGTCTGCCTCGTCACCAAGTCCTCAACACTACTCCCTTCAATGTCGACCCTTGCATATCTACTTTTCTATCACTCGAGACTAGCAAACATCTAACGTAGGGCTGCTTTCTTCTCAAGAAGATTATCAAGTGCAACATAGTTAATAAAAAACCGTATGACTTCTGATCTTAAGATTTTTCTTTTGTACCTCCTCAACAATGAAAAGACCCACATATGGTTATAAATATACCTGGTAAGGGTTTGGGTTGTCTCCACTATCTGATGCACCTTACGAATCGTTGTAATGTCCAACATAAGATCGATACAATATGCAGCACATAGTGTCCAAAAAATAAGCGGCCACCGCTCCATCAAAATCTCCTCAACGGCCTTATATAGTGGCCAATTATCAGTAATGGCATTCACGACATTCTTCTCTTCTACCTGATCAATCACCTCCTCCATCAGTTTGACAATGTATGCAGCATCGTGCACCTAATCAGAAGCATCAACAGACTTGTAGAAGAAAATTTCGTATCACAATATGTCAAAAAGTTGATGCTCCGCCTCATAAAATCGGTCTAACCATAACACATCACTATCAGTCCATATAAGGGCCACTTGTTCTTGTCGGAGGCAATCATATCTCTAGCTCTTTATTACTATCAAGAAGCTCAACGTAGATATCTTTTGGGCTTCGAGGATCTACACTAGGGCTGACAGCTTGCATGGCGAAAATGGCAGACCCATAGTATATATTTTATGCAACATTCATTAAAATGTGGCTGAAGTAGAACCAGAATCCAATGGCTCGCCACATATCCTTCTTCATATCTTTCTTCTTATCTTTCTTCAGTATTAAGTCAACCCTCTGCTACTTCGAATCTATGCCGAAAAAGGCACGTGGTTCTAAATCATGGATAGATGCTCCTAATGGAATCTAGATGACTTCTTTTTGCTACCAAAAATCTCCAGCATAGAGGCAATTTGACCACCGCCTCTGTTGAGGGCTGTGAGCAGTAGGATAGATCCAGAGTACAGAAGGACCCCCTCAATAATATGAGGGCCCGTCTCGTAGTACGAGGGCCTAAATCATGTCCGATGCCTAGCCACCTCATCCTGCTGCCATTGATCATCCAAGCTCGTCTGCATGGCAGCCTAGATTTATCTCGTCATCTAGAGTACATGCTTTCTCTGACTTCCTGGAGTAATAGAAAGGTGGCTCTGCCGCTCGACAGTCCACCTCTGCCTTCTCTTTGAAAATTCTCTTCTTCACTACTTTAAAATCAGCGAAGTGTTTCTTCATCAGCTGTCGAACCTTCTATGGGCATTTCTAACACATAGATACGTCCAGATAACCACCAACTATGTGCTGCTTCAACCTAGTTACCCCTCCTCTCTTGAACTCTGTGATACACCAGTTGCACTTCCAATAGTCTCGACCCAAGAGCATTTTTTTATGATCCTAGCCAATGTCATGCTCTAACTTTTTTCTTAATGGCTCTATTCCTATAGGTTTATCAAGTAAGTCAGTTTATCAACTATTTAAAAATAAAAAAAATTATGATGATGAATATATTTTTTTACCTCAAAAAATACATCTAATTTTTTAATACCAAATAGTAATTTTGCATATTTTTATTTATTTATACATTTGTAATAATTTTTAAACTTAAAAATATGTTTAAATATTATAATTCAGAAAATTATGATTTCTATCTCAAAAATTATTTCAGAATTATGTAATATGTACTACTCATTTTTCATAATTTTTGATATTATTTATATATTTTTAGTTATTTTAAATTTTAAAAAAAATAAATATTATTATTTTAAAAAATTAATTTTAACTTAGGTCTATGTAAAACCCAAAAATGAATGGTATATATATTTTTATAGGCTCTTGGGCATGCATTAAAATTTACTTATTTCTCAATTTTTTTCAAATTTAGGCCAAGGCCACTTTATGCATGATCACATCGAAACTTGAATGAATGGACACCAAATTTTTATGGACAGTAGCTTGCATGCCGCTAAATACGTTTCTAATTTTATATTTTTTTATTTTTTAATTTTAAAAAATTTATTTTGTAATCCAAATATATATTTTTTAAAATTATATATAATCTGAAAAATAAAAATTTTTATGTCATCATGTAGATCGTCCATAGATCTACAACTTATAATAAAATCAAGCCCGAATTAAAAAATTTGGCATGATCTTTTCTTATTATGCAATTTTCGAGTTATTTTTCAAGCCAAAAAAAAAGAAGAGAACGAGATAGGAAGCACACCTTATATAGGCTTGGATCTTCCAACTAAACTACTGAATCGATATGATTTTTGAATTCTTGGGAAGCGGGAGCGATGGAAACCACTCCACCTTTTAATTTTAAAAAATTTATTTTGTAATCCAAAAATATATTTTTTAAAATTATATATAATCCAAAAAATAAAAATTTTTATGTCATCGTGTAGATCGTCCATAGATCTACAACTTATAATAAAATCAAGCCCAAATTAAAAAATTTGGCATGATCTTTTCTTATTATGCAATTTTCGAGTTATTTTTCAAGCCAAAAAAAAAAGGAGAGAACGAGATAGGAAGCACACCTTATATAGGCTTGGATCTTCCAACTAAACTACTGAATCGGTATGATTTTTGAATTCTTGGGAAGCGGGAGCGATGGAAACCACTCCACCGCTTTCAATTGTTGTTAGAAAGGCCTCCTCGGGTCTTCCCAACAACAAATAATGCCTCATACAAGTCACAAGGGGGACTCGGTTCAGAATCGAGTCGACTCAGTGCAAATCAGCCAGTTCGCACCGGTTCTAGCATGTTTGCACCCTTTCAGTTCTGATCGGTTCGGGACTGGTTCCAGCCAATTCGGTACCGATTTCGGCCAATTCGGGACCGGTTCCGCCCTGTTCAGAGCCAAAACAGAAAAAAAATGAACCAACCCGATTTCGCACCGAGTCGGCTCGAGCTCGACACTGTCTGAACTGGGCGATTCGGCCCGATTTGGCAGATCATGGCTGCACCATACCATACCCACACTCGATATACTTAGTTGTACCGTATCGAACTGCATAATGACACTGTAATAGGATGGTACCGGTATGGGGCCGGTACCGAGACATCAAACCTTGGCATGAAGCCATGAAGTGTTTTCAAGTAAATTTACCAATGCAATTGAGTATTCCAAAGTGTATGTTAGCATTTCCATGATTAGAATTTCCAATGATGTTGAAAAAGATGCATCTTGATCATACTCATTGTTTCCAAAAGCATTCTAGTGTTTTTATATTTTTTGAAACAAAGCAATATTGGCGAATATACTTGATAGCATTTCATTCACTTTTTAATAAATATAGTTCATTATTGCTTCTAATATACTGTTTGCTATTATTGGCTACTACGTATGGAGTTGTGCAGCTCATTTATTCAGAGTTGAGACCTGATAATGATATGTTAGGCTCCTCAAAAGTTTGAAGTACATTTGGTATAGATTTCGGGGCACTACTTTATACCAATTTCCAAATCAAATTGTCGAACCGATCCAATCCCACAAAAGTTCAATTTTGGTACACCCAAACCGAACGATTCGGTTTAAATTGGTAGACAATGGTTGGGACCTACTCCAGTCTGTATGTGCTCAGATGGTGACCTAAAGTAGCTTAGGGCCCATTCTAACCATATGGCCCTTTTTACCACTATAGAGAAACAAGTCCAACTACAAAATGTTCAAAACATAGTCCAGATATTTAAAGTTATTTATATGGAATATTTAACATATATAGGGCCACCTCCATGCATCCAAGTTTTCTAAGATCACCATGACAGATGACTTTAGGACAGTTGGGATACTTGATAACTGCGTCCCCTATCCCCTGTCCAGGTACCAAATACAGGTCCTACCCAACCTACATATCTCAAAAGCCATACACGCAAGCCATCTAAAAGCCTCTATTAGCAGCCACTGGGCAGTTCAATTGCAAGTATAACCAACAAACGAGATAATCAAGAAACCATATATGGCTACTTGTACAGCCACACGGACCAGTTTCTAGAGTAACTACAATTACAAATGAAAGAGATCTTTCTTAAGCAGTTTGGCAATCAATATTCTGTTTCTTAACACTAGGATCTTTTAATCAAACCAACCCATGGTTTTAGTACTAGCCTATCATAGTCCATGCCAGCCAGCATGTAGCACACTAAACTACTATTAGCACTTGCGAACATATGTTATGCTTCTTCTTTGTCCCTTATTGACAGCACTCTTGCTTTTGAATTTTTGTTCTACTACATTGCCTTGCAGGTTTCTCGTTATCACTAAGATGCAGCTAACTGAAAATTGAACAGTTATAATTTTAAAATCAAAAGCATAAGAAACAATATCTTTCTATCTTTGACAAATAAAAATTGTCATAATTGATAAGATAAATGGGTCAACTCTTAATGATTAACCCCAGATAATAGATTTCTGTTGCAAGCAAAAAGAAATTTCTAACCTTACGCAGCTTGTCTAGAGCTCCACTGGTATCAAATGTTTCATTACCCTGCTCATCCATGGTAACAGCAGCAAGTTTTGATAGAGTGATCCCGGAACAAAATGGATGTCCTGGATTACTGCAAAAGAATATATATAGGCTCATTACAGAAGATGATATTAAGGACACAACTACAGCATTGAAAAAAATACTATGAATGATATGGATGTATCGAAGACCAGTTGTTCGAAACCTGATGGTGTCTTCATATCTGATATGAATGTTACTGAGAGTAACTTTAAGATTGCCAATTATAGTTGCAATGAGAGAGCCCAGCCATGAATTTCCACCAGGTGCCTGTGAAACAATCAGCATAGTATTCAGCCCACAATCATGCAACATACAATAATACATGACAAGTCATTCAAGCATTTAATATAATCTGTATCTTTGGAGAGAAGGCATTCAAAAAATAAGCAATGTCCCCAAATACAGTAGAAACATCATTCACACCTCATATAACTACAATATTTTTCGGGGCAGATGTGCCAGAACTACTAACGCTACAGAAAATCTCAGTCTGGTTCCAGTCTTTTAAGTCAATACCAAATTGTAGAACAACTTACAAATTTAATTTTACAAATCAAAATTCGAAACTCTCGGACTTTACAAAAAAATCATAATGATTCTTAAGAAGAAACTAAACCTTAAAGACTGGACATAAATATAAATTTTAACATCTAGCAGATTACATATGCTGGCAAGACGAGTCAAAAAATGTCGAAACAATAGATTATATTTCCTTCAGTATTCATATCAGTAACCATGACAACCATACAAATTCTAACCCAATAATGTGTATAAAATAGTTTGTTAAGACAAAAAACTCAGCTATATCACTAGTTAGAAAGGAAAAACTGTAAATAACATACAGCTTCCTCTTTTGATCTCCTAGTAGTCGCTTCAAGGGTTGCCAATTCTACCTCCTGTGCACATAAATAGCAGCAATAAATCAAGTTAAAAAGCATTTGAAGCATATGCAGTTAAATCCTTCTAGAAAAAATCTAGCCTAATGGCGCGTATTGAAACCTTAGTCTCAGGCCATATTATCTAAGGGCTCGAAGAACCTCAAAACTGTTCAAATTTCTTTAGTTAAAAATCTAATGATGAATAACATTAAAGAAGAAAATGAAAATAAGGAATTCTATTTATTAAGAACCTTCAATTAAAAATACTGTGTCAGAAGAAACATGCAATTTCAAAAAGCCCAGTTAATGGAGGTGAAGTTAATATGGATGAAATTAATGAACTCTTCATTAACATTAAGAGTGTGAACGATGTAATATTACTCGAAAGAGTGGCCTTAGAGACAATAACTTGTAATTCAATGTAAATCGTATCAACACAGACATAAATACCAAGGACTCAACATATAACCATTAAAGCAAAATAAAAATGGAAACAACTCTAGTAACACTGCGTCAAAGAGGTTTACTACAGAATACATTACATTCCATAGGCTGAGTGGTTCATAGTCCCACTTATATACTGAGGTGGACTGATTGATAAATTTATGTGATGCAAGATAGAGAACTAGTACACTACTAGTACATTTAGCAAACCACAACAAAATAACTTTACAAGATGATAAAATATATAACTGCAAAGTTGTCCTAGAATCAAACTTTTGAGTCATAATAGTAAAAGAGACATCTCAGTGCATGAAGCTTACGCCACTACCACGTCTGGGAACAGTCGGATGTATACAGTCTTACCCATGTCCGGAGAAGCTATTTCTATGTTTCATTCCCATGATACCCCAATCACAAGAGCAGCCTTACCATTGCACCAAGACCCACCCTCTTTTGAGTCATAACAGTAACATGAAAATTTAATGAAACGACAAATATAACAAGTATTAACATTTTAAAATACCACAAAGAATAGGAGATAGATAAAAAAAATTAAGACACGTAACAGTGTTTTAGAAAGACACAAGAAGCAACCATCAAACTAGTTCCTTTATTCAGGCAATAAAAAGGAAAAATTCAAAGAGAAAAGAACCTACCCATGGCTCTAACAATTTGTAAACTTTTGATCTTTGAGTGTAGGAATTTCTTATTTAGTAGATATCAAGAGGAGCATATTTGGTAGCAAAGATACCAAACCAACCTGAACCATTCAGTTCAGGCCTCCAAGGTGGACCGAACTGAAATGAAGTATCAGGTCAATTCGAGTGTTCCAATCGGTAAAGGGCCTGGACCGGCTCGAACTAACCTCCCAATTCCACTCGTTCGGAGTGGTTCGGGGTCATTAGGGCCCCTTACCCTTTTTTCTTTCCCTTTTTTCATCTTTCCTTCTTTCCTGGCTTGGACCGGCTCGAACTAACCTCCCAATTCCACTCGTTCGGAGTGGTTCGGGGTCATTCGGGCCCCTTACCCTTTTTTCCTTCCCTTTTTTCATCTTTCCTTACTTTCTTTTTGTTCTCCTTTCTTTCTTTCCGTTTCTTCTTCCTTCTTTCCTTTCTCCCTTCCTTTCTTTTTCTTCTCCCATCCTTGTGCTGCATTAATCCAAGTGTTCTATATTTACCAAGCAAAAGGCTACTATTGCTGCTCAAAATGAAGTACTATAACATTTAGTGCATGATTTATAATTATTCATGTGATACATATAGGATAACAGTTTTTCATCATTACCGCAACCAAGGTCTGCGGTACCAATAGTACCGATGTACCGGTGAAGATCGGTTATGGCATGGTACCGGTTCAGTACCGGTCGGAACCCGTACCGAACCGGTCGAGATAGGAAAAAAACACGCATCCGATGCGCGGACGCGCGCGCGCCTACGGCATTTAAAGCCCATGCAGGGCAGCCCGCGCAGGCTCGCTGCCCCGCACGGTGAGCCCGTGCGAGGAATCAAGGCAGTGCGGGGAATCAAGGCAGTGCGGGGAACCGCGTGCTAGCGCGTTTTCCTGCAAGTGGGCGCGAGCGGGCTCGCGGTTCTCCACTCGTGCCCCGTGTGCGGGTTTTTTTTTCCTTTATTTTTTTCCTCCCCTTCTTCTTTCCAAACCCTCCTTCCCCTCTCTCCTCTCTTCTCCTCTCTTTTCCGGTTCCCCCCGTTCTCCCACGAGCAAGGAAGGAAGAGAGGTCCCGCCCACGAGCAAGGAAGAAAGGTCCTCCTTTTTCTGGTACTTGCCTTCTCTTCTTCCCCACTTCTTCTCTTCTTTCTTCCTCTTCTTCCCCGCTTCTTTTTCTCTTCTTTCTTCCTCTTCTTCCCCGCTTCTACCAGTGCTGGTCGGACCGGTTTTGGTTCGATACCGGTTTTCACAGTCGAACCATACCGGTAGCCAAGGTATGCTGAACCGACCGGAACCGGTCGGTTCAGCCTGTACCGAACCGGTGCCGACGGGCATCGGTACGGTACAGCATATAAAAACGGTTCCGACCCAAACTGGGTCGGAATCGATTGGTTTCATGCTTGGACCGGTGCGAACCGGGCCAGTTCGTGCTGGTACAAGCCTGGCTTTGCATTTAACGCATCCGCGACGCGGCAAAATTTTTTTGGGAAAACGCGCGCGGACGCGCGAGCGAAGAACGCGCGCCTGTACGCGTTAGCGCGGTTCCCCGCACAGGGCACCGTGCCCACGCAGGCTGGCAGCCCGCGTGGGGGCATTAAATGCTACTCTGTGACATTTGACGCGTCCGCGCGCGGACGCATTTTTTTGGAAAACGCGCGCAGACGCGCGAGCGGAGAACGCGCGCCTGCGCGCGATTCACCGCGCAGAAACCGCACCCGCGCGCGATTCACCGCGCAGAAACCGCGCTCGGGCGCGATTCGCATTTTTTTAGGAAAACGCGCGCAGACGCGCG
This sequence comes from Phoenix dactylifera, assembly GCF_009389715.1. Classification (NCBI taxonomy): domain Eukaryota; kingdom Viridiplantae; phylum Streptophyta; class Magnoliopsida; order Arecales; family Arecaceae; genus Phoenix; species Phoenix dactylifera. Next base: position 14,735,973 of record NC_052401.1, on the reverse strand, counting down.
AGCGGAGATGTTGAGGACCCCCACAAGCCACGCCGCAAGAAGAGCAACAATCGCACACCAACTGAGGGCCAAAGTAGCCATGCCAACCAAAGAGGGCCATCGGACCACAAGGAGGCCAACGGGGGGTCAAGCCAAGGCCAACTACTTTGCTTGGAAAGCCTTGGCCAAGCCCCTTCATGCGGCCGAGCACGCCCAACCTCGGCCAAGCCAAACATGTGCCCATGCATGCCCAAGCCTTGGCCAAGCGTGCCCAACCTTGGCCGAACCCGCCTTGGCCAAGCCGCAGCCAAATCCTGCCGCAGCCAACCTCACTTGCTACAGTGCGGCGAGGTTCTTGGCCAAGAACCTCGCCAGCTACAGTGCCCACGCACAGCCAGGCCGCCAGCAGCCAGCTACAGTGCGGCGAGGTTCGGCAGGACGAACCTCGCCTGCTACAGTGCCCGCGCCCAGGCCCGCGCACGCCCAGGCCCCTGCGCGCCCAGGCCCGCGCCCAGCCGCGCCCGCGCGCCCAGCCCCGCGCCCAGCCTCGCGCGCACGCCTGCCCGCCAGCGCGCCCAGCAGGCCGACCGCCCGCCCGCGCCCGCCCGCGCGCCCGCGGCCGCCCGCGTCCGCCCGCGCGCCCGCGCCCGCCCGCGCGCCGGCGCGCCCGCGCCCGCCCGCGCCCGCCCGCGCGCCCGCGCCCAGCCGACCGCGCCCGCCCGTGCGCCAGCGCCCACGCGCGCGCCCGTGCGCGCCCGCCAGCCTGGCGCGCGCCCAGTCCCAGTCCCGCCCGGACTGGGACACGCCCAGCCGGGACGCGCGACCCGGTCAACCGGGACACGCGTCCCGTGCGTCCGGTCCGCGGAACCCATGCAGATCCCACCCTCCATCCCTTTCCATCCAATGGCCAAAAAGCAAGCCAAAGTTCAGCCGTGGGAAGGCCCTTCTTGGGTGATCTTTAGCCATCCATCTCATGCCAATCAACGGTGGAAAAGCCTTGGATCCATGTGAAGACAAAGTGCCATGTTTTGTCTAGGGCTTAGGCTATAAAAAGAGACGTAAAAGACCATTGAGGGGCATCAAGAGTTCTTGGAGAGTCATGTTGTTATGTCGGCCGTAAGGCTTGGGCGGCGTTGTGCCGAATTCGGTCTTAGATCTTGTGTTCTAGGACTTGGGCTAGTGGTAGATCCATCAATCTCCACTAGATTGGGCTAGGAAGGGATCTCTTCAATCTCTTTCTAGATTTCTTTTGCTTTCTTTATTATTGTTCTTCGTTATTCAAGTTAGTGGAATATAAACCAAGTTTGCTTTCATTGTTGATCCTCTTCTTGAGTTATTCCACCGGGCGTTGCCTACAATCGGTCCATCATCATCGTTTTCAAAGACACACGCAAGGAGCGCAAGGAAAGGGGCTTGGTGAGGGGCTTTGGACCGTGAGCCCCCATCAAATTGGTGCTTTCATTGAGAGGTTCCTTCAAGGAGGTAACGCTTGAATTCTAATCTTCCAGATCTGAATTTACGTTGCATATTCTGTTTGATCTAAGTTAAAATTCAGATCATAGTTGTTGGGGAAGTTCATAAAAATTCTGCATCCTATATTGGGCTTGAATTTGTATTCGATTGGGGGATGTTTAATTCCTGTTTTTAGTATTGTAAAACCCCTGTCGGAGGCTGATTGAGTGGTGTACACGTCAGGTGGGTTGGTTCATCCATTGGGTGACAACCGCAGGAGGTTTGGGGACTGGTTTGAGAAGTTTCTGTGTTGCAGAAAAATTCTGCAACAAGGTGTTTGTTTGGGGTGTTAAGAACAGGGTTTTCTGAAGCTTTAATTTTGATTTTTTGTGGAGAGTTTCTGAGGTTATTAGTTACTGTTATAAGTCTCTTTGAGGGGGGGGTTTGAGTCTGTCTTGAAGGTGAAACGGGCTGCTGAAGTTCGTGGACTGCCGCAGAAATTTTCTGCAACCCAGAAATTTTTGTGCAGCAAGTTTTGGGGATTCTTGAGTTCGGATTTTTGGGAGTTTGAGGGGCTGTTGTCTCAAGGTTTTAGAGTCCTAAAACAGAGGGTTAAAAGGAGATGGAGTCCCCCCATTATGATAACCAAGATAGGAGGTTAGAAGCCCTTGAAGTTAGTTCGGCCAATCTTAACCAGGCATTGGAAACTTTGTCCAATACCATGGCTGCAAATATGGCTGAAATAAGGAGGAAAAACAATGCCAACATGGAGAGGTTGGAAAGGAGGATGCTAGAGAGGGAACATAAGAGGGTGTAAGAAGAAGTGCCTAGGTCGCATGCCGCACGGCAGGGCCGGGCAAGGTATGAGAGCGATGCCATTAGTGTTCAGGGTACACATCATGTCGATCATGGCATTAGGCACCATGGGCGAATGGGAGGAAGGATTGAAGCCGAAGGCTTAGTGTTTGAGAGGTGGCTTGATGATGAGCGGGTTAGTAATGGCCATAACAATCATGATGAGGCCGATAGTGAACCCGAAGATCGCCCCTTCCATGCTCAAAGGCCTTATGGCCGGAGAGAACCCATGGCAAGGAGAGGAAGAAACATGCGGGGTAATGACTTTGGAGATGATGACTATAGGGGTCCACGGCCTAGAGAAGAAGGGCTTAGAAAACCCAAAATTGACTTCCCAAAGTTTGGTGGAGGAGACCCGTATGAGTGGCTTGACAAGGCGGATCAGTACTTCGACGTTTATAACATCCCACGGGCTGATCGGGTGACCCTAGCCAGTTTCCACTTAGAGAGTAGGGCTAGCCGATGGTGGAGGTGGATCCGAGGCTTGTATGAGAAAGAAGGGAGAAGGTTGGGGTGGACGGCCTTTATGGACGAATTCATGAAACAATGGGGACCATCCCCCGTTGTCAATCACCATGGTCAACTTGCAAAACTTAAACAGGAAGGCAAAGTCCAGACCTACATCGATGAGTTCCGGCAATTACAAACTATGGTCAGCGGATGGTCCGACGAAGCCTTGCTTGGTACCTTCATCGACGGCCTCAAACCATGGCTAGCTAAGGAGATCAAACTCAAACAACCAACGCGGCTACAAGAGGCGATGCGCATGGCGGAGATCCTAGACCAAAGCTACAACCCGGAACGACGTTCAACCAAGGATGGTGCCATCAGCAAGCTCACCAAACCACAACCATCCAAGGTAAATTTCAGATCAAAAGAGATAACTTCAACAGGTTCCAAAAATCAGCAAAGGGAGGTAAAGAAATTGTCACGTGATGAGCTGCAAGATTACATAAAAAAGGGTCTATGTTTCAAGTGCGGTGAAAAGTGGAGCCGGGAGCATCGTTGTAAGACCGGCCAAGTCTACATCCTTGATGCAAGTAGCGACGAAGAGCCCGCTGCATCTGAAAATTCAGATAGCAGCAGCGAGGAGGAAGATCACCCCGAGGAGACCGAACCATGTGCAGAAAATCAGCATGCCGAATTGTCACTCAATGCACTTTGCGGCGCACCAAAACCCTCCACAATGAGGCTCATGGCTTGGATCGGCAAGCATGAAGTCTCCTTGTTAGTGGACAGCGGCTCTTCTCACAATTTCATCAACTCAGCAATCGTACGAAAGGTTGGACTCAAAGGTACATCGGTTTCACCGTTTGAAGTCAAAATTGCTGGTGGTGAAAAATTACTATGTGCTGAAATTGTTAATAATGTAAAGATGAATGTACAAGGGGTGAGAGTTAAAGCCGACCTACATGTACTTCAATTAGTCGGCTTAGACATTGTCTTGGGAAATGCATGGTTACGTAGTCTAGGCCGGGTGGTGACCGACTTCGACGCAATGACCATGGAGTTTAAACTCGGTGGCAGAAAGAGGACATGGACGGCCTTGAGCAGCAAGGAAGTACGGCCTTGCGAGGCCAACATGATAGAAAAACTTTGCAAAGGAGGAGCTAGCTGCTTTGCCGTCGTTATGGCTAGCCCGAACCAAGAAGGTCCTCTCCAAGATGATGCAGAAATTCAGCAGCAGCAGCAAGCACTTGAGGGGCTGCCACCACCAATCCGGAGGGTGTTAGAGGCTCATCAAAGTGTCCTCCAGAAGCCTACTTCCCTCCCGCCACAACGAGACTTTGATCGTCCAATTCGGATGAAAGATGAGGCTGCTGCAGTCAATGTTCCACCATACAGGTACGCACACTTTCAAAAGGGAGAAATTAAGCGTCAAGTTGATGAAATGCTTAGCCAGGGGCTGATCCGACATAGCTCGAGTCCCTTCTCCTCACCTGTTCTATTGGTGAGAAAGAAGGATGGCTCATGGAGGTTCTGCACCGACTACCGAGCTCTTAACGAAGCAACCATCAAAGACCGTTTTCCGATCCCTACGGTGGACGAGATGCTCGATGAATTGCATGGTGCCAAGTTCTTCACCAAATTGGACTTACGAGCCGGCTACCATCAAATCAGGATGAAAGAGGAGGATGTGCACAAGACGGCCTTCAGGACACATTCCGGCCACTACGAGTACTTGGTGATGCCATTCGGTCTATGCAATGCGCCATCAACGTTCCAAGCGGCCATGAACGAAATTTTCAGACCCTACTTGCGAAGGTTTGTCTTAGTATTTTTTGATGACATCTTGATATATTCCAGATCCATGGACGAGCACCTTGAGCACTTGGAGATTGTTCTACGCACCTTGGAGGAGCACCACTTTCACATCAAGCCTTCAAAGTGTGCATTCGCACAAGCGGAGCTCGAGTACTTGGGCCACATAATTTCAGCCGAAGGAGTTCGTGTGGATCAGCGAAAAATTCAGGCCATGCTCGATTGGCCATGGCCGAAGGATATCACGGCCCTAAGAGGATTTTTGGGGCTAACAGGCTACTACCGACGATTCGTAAAGGATTATGGGCTGATTGCAAAGCCACTGACCACCATGCTGAAAAAAGGAGGTTTCATGTGGACCATTCAAGCACGCAAGGCATTTGAAGACCTCAAGGAAGCTATGACACAAACACCGGTACTTGCCTTGCCCGACTTCTCCAAACCGTTCGAGGTCTACACCGACGCTAGTGGCGAAGGTATAGGTGATGTTTTGGTGCAGGAACGACGACCCTTGGCCTTTATTTCCAAAGCATTAGGGCCAAGAAAGAAAGCTTGGAGCACCTACGCAAGAGAATTGTTGGCGGTGGTACATGCGGTGAAGGTTTGGAGGCCATACCTCCTCGGCCGACGCTTCACCATCATCACGGACCAGCAAGCCCTTCGCCATCTACTTCAACAGAAGATAGTGACTCCCGAGCAGCAAAAATTTCTTGTCAAGTTGCTGGGTTTTGAGTACGACATCATCTATCAACCCGGCAAAGAAAACAAAGTGGCTGACGCGTTGTCGCGAAGGGAGAACGACCAGATGTTGTGGGTGGCTGAAGACATGAATGAGCCGCAGAATTTTGCAGCAATCAGCGGCGTTGATTGGAGGATTTGGGACCGAGTTCGTGAAGCATCAAAGCTTGACGCCCGAGCACAAGAAATCCAAGAAAAACTAGATGCAGCGGCTACGGGTGTTGCAGAATTTAAGGTACGTGATGGTCTGATTTTTTACAAGGGAAATGTCTATGTCCCCGACGTCCCCGACTTGAGAAGAAACATCTTAGACCACTTCCACAACAGCAAGGAAGGTGGCCATTCAGGTTGGCTTCGCACCTATCTTCGTGTGAAGCACTTTTTCTATTGGGAAGGGTTGAAGCGCGACGTCAAATCCTTGGTGGCCGAGTGCGAGACATGCCAGAAGACCAAATACGATCCACGGGCACCCACCGGACTGCTGCAACCACTTCCCATCCCGAACATGATATGGGAGGATCTGACCATGGACTTCATCGAGGGTCTACCAGCAAGCAAGGGCTACGAAGTGATCCTAGTGGTGGTTGATCGGCTAAGTATGCACACTTCATACCTCTTAAACATCCTTACACAGCCAAGTCAGTTGCACATGCATTCGTGGAGACCATTGTTCGACTCCATGGAGTACCAAGGAGCATCGTCACCGACCGAGATCGAGTCTTCATGAGTACTTTCTGGAAGGAGCTGTTCACCTTGCAAGGAAGCAAACTGAAAGCCAGTTCCTCTTACCACCCACAGACGGACGGACAAACAGAGATAGTCAACAGGACCTTGGGGCAATACTTGCGCTGCTTCTGCCATGAGCAACAATCACGGTGGGAAGCTTTCATACCCTAGGCTGAATTCTGGTATAATACTTCCTACCACTCATCCATTAAATTGAGTCCTTTTGAACTTGTGTATGGGAGGCCCCCTCCACTATTGACTACATATGAGAGGGGCACGGCCCGAAGTGAGGAAGTTGAACAAGAATTATTGGCAAGAGACGAAGTCCTAGCAAATGTAAAAAGAGAGCTTCGGAAGGCACAAGAAAGAATGAAAAGGTACTACGACCAAGGTCGCCGAGAAGTTGTCTTCAACCCTGGCCAGTTTGTCTACCTAAAGCTGAAGCCCTACCAACAGAAATCATTAAAAGACAAGTTCAGCCACAAGCTATCTCAAAAATTTTACGGACCGTTCAGAATCATAGAACGCATCGGAGAGGTCGCCTACCGACTGGAGTTACCCACCTCATCTCATCTGCATCCAGTCTTCCATGTGTCGTTGCTCAAAGAGAAGGTTGGTGACCCGACATTAGTTGCACCGGACCTACCCACATTTAATGAAGAGGATCGACTGCTTCTACAACCAGTTGAAGCTCTCAAGTACCGCATATGGAGACGAGGCCGAGAACGACGCAAAATCTGGCAAGTCTTGATTCAGTGGGGCGGCTTGCCCAAGGAAGATGCTACGTGGGAGGACTATGACGAGGTCTCTCAGAGGTACCCTAACTTCATCCTTGAGGGCAAGGATGTTCTTCAAGGGAGGAGGAATGTTGAGGACCCCCGCAAGCCACGCCGCAAGAAGAGCAACAATCGCACACCAACTGAGGGCCAAAGTAGCCATGCCAACCAAAGAGGGCCATCGGACCACAAGGAGGCCAACGGGGGGTCAAGCCAAGGCCAACTACTTTGCTTGGAAAGCCTTGGCCAAGCCCCTTCATGCGGCCGAGCACGCCCAACCTCGGCCAAGCCAAACATGTGCCCATGCATGCCCAAGCCTTGGCCAAGCATGCCCAACCTTGGCCGAACCCGCCGCGCGCACCGCCCCGCCAAAGCCAAGCCGCAGCCAAATCCTGCCGCAGCCAACCTCACTTGCTACAGTGCGGCGAGGTTCTTGGCCAAGAACCTCGCCAGCTACAGTGCCCACGCACAGCCAGGCCGCCAGCAGCCAGCTACAGTGCGGCGAGGTTCGGCAGGACGAACCTCGCCTGCTACAGTGCCCGCGCCCACAGTGCCCGCGCGCCCAGGCCCGCGCACGCCCAGGCCCCTGCACGCCCAGGCCCGCGCCCAGCCGCGCCCGCGCGCCCAGGCCCGCGCCCAGCCGCGCGCGCACGCCTGCCCGCCAGCGCGCCCAGCAGGCCGACCGCCCGCGCCCGCCCGCGCGCCCGCGGCCGCCCGCGCGCCCGCCCGCCCGCGCCCGCGTGATGGGGGCTCACGGTCCAAAGCCCCTCACCAAGCCCCTTTCCTTGCGCTCCTTGCGTGTGCCTTTGAAAACGATGATGATGGACCGATTGTAGGCAACGCCCGGTGGAATAACTCAAGAAGAGGATCAACAATGAAAGCAAACTTGGTTTATATTCCACTAACTTGAATAACGAAGAACAATAATAAAGAAAGCAAAAGAAATCTAGAAAGAGATTGAAGAGATCCCTTCCTAGCCCAATCTAGTGGAGATTGATGGATCTACCACTAGCCCAAGTCCTAGAACACAAGATCTAAGACCGAATTCGGCACAACGCCGCCCAAGCCTTACGGCCGACATAACAACATGACTCTCCAAGAACTCTTGATGCCCCTCAATGGTCTTTTACATCTCTTTTTATAGCCTAAGCCCTAGACAAAACATGGCACTTTGTCTTCACATGGATCCAAGGCTTTTCCACCGTTGATTGGCATGAGATGGATGGCTAAAGATCACCCAAGAAGGGCCTTCCCACGGCTGAACTTTGGCTTGCTTTTTGGCCATTGGATGGAAAGGGATGGAGGGTGGGATCTGCAAGGGTTCCGCGGACCGGACGCACGGGACGCGTGTCCCGGTTGACCGGGTCGCGCGTCTCGGCTGGGCGTGTCCCAGTCCGGGCGGGACTGGGACTGGGCGCGCGCCAGGCTGGCGGGCGCGCACGGGCGCGCGCGTGGGCTCTGGCGCACGGGCGGGCGCGGTCGGCTGGGCGCTGGCGCGCGGGCGGGCGCATGCGAGCGGGCGGGCGGCCGCGGGCGCGCGGGCGCGCGGGTGGCCGCGGGCGCGCGGGCTGGCGCGCGGGCGGGCGAGGGCGGTTGGCCTGCTGGGCGCGCTGGCGGGCAGGCGTGCGCGCGCGGCTGGGCGCGGGCCTGGGCGCGCAGGGGCCTGGGCGTGCGCGGGCCTGGGCGCGCGGGCACTGTAGCAGGCGAGGTTCGTCCTGCCGAACCTCGCCGCACTGTAGCTGGCTGCTGGCGGCCTGGCTGTGCGTGGGCACTGTAGCTGGCGAGGTTCTTGGCCAAGAACCTCGCCGCACTGTAGCAAGTGAGGTTGGCTGCGGCAGGATTTGGCTGCGGCTTGGCTTTGGCGGGGCGGTGCGCGCGGCGGGTTCGGCCAAGGTTGGGCATGCTTGGCCAAGGCTTGGGCATGCATGGGCACATGTTTGGCTTGGCCGAGGTTGGGCGTGCTCGGCCGCATGAAGGGGCTTGGCCAAGGCTTTCCAAGCAAAGTAGTTGGCCTTGGCTTGACCCCCCGTTGGCCTCCTTGTGGTCCGATGGCCCTCTTTGGTTGGCATGGCTACTTTGGCCCTCAGTTGGTGTGCGATTGTTGCTCTTCTTGCGGCGTGGCTTGCGGGGGTCCTCAACATTCCTCCTCCCTTGAAGAACATCCTTGCCCTCAAGGATGAAGTTAGGGTACCTCTGAGAGACCTCGTCATAGTCCTCCCACGTAGCATCTTCCTTGGGCAAGCCGCCCCACTGAATCAAGACTTGCCAGATTTTGCGTCGTTCTCGGCCTCGTCTCCATATGCGGTACTTGAGAGCTTCAACTGGTTGTAAAAGCAGTCGATCCTCTTCATTAAATGTGGGTAGGTCCGGTGCAACTAATGTCGGGTCACCAACCTTCTCTTTGAGCAACGACACATGGAAGACTGGATGCAGATGAGATGAGGTGGGTAACTCCAGTCGGTAGGCGACCTCTCCGATGCGTTCTATGATTCTGAACGGTCCGTAAAATTTTTGAGATAGCTTGTGGCTGAACTTGTCTTTTAATGATTTCTGTTGGTAGGGCTTCAGCTTTAGGTAGACAAACTGGCCAGGGTTGAAGACAACTTCTCGGCGACCTTGGTCGTAGTACCTTTTCATTCTTTCTTGTGCCTTCCGAAGCTCTCTTTTTACATTTGCTAGGACTTCGTCTCTTGCCAATAATTCTTGTTCAACTTCCTCACTTCGGGCCGTGCCCCTCTCATATGTAGTCAATAGTGGGGGGGCCTCCCATACACAAGTTCAAAAGGACTCAATTTAATGGATGAGTGGTAGGAAGTATTATACCAGAATTCAGCCCAGGGTATGAAAGCTTCCCACCGTGATTGTTGCTCATGGCAGAAGCAGCGCAAGTATTGCCCCAAGGTCCTGTTGACTATCTCTGTTTGTCCGTCCGTCTGTGGGTGGTAAGAGGAACTGGCTTTCAGTTTGCTTCCTTGCAAGGTGAACAGCTCCTTCCAGAAAGTACTCATGAAGACTCGATCTCGGTCGGTGACGATGCTCCTTGGTACTCCATGGAGTCGAACAATGGTCTCCACGAATGCATGTGCAACTGACTTGGCTGTGTAAGGATGTTTAAGAGGTATGAAGTGTGCATACTTACTTAGCCGATCAACCACCACTAGGATCACTTCGTAGCCCTTGCTTGCTGGTAGACCCTCGATGAAGTCCATGGTCAGATCCTCCCATATCATGTTCGGGATGGGAAGTGGTTGCAGCAGTCCGGTGGGTGCCCGTGGATCGTATTTGGTCTTCTGGCATGTCTCGCACTCGGCCACCAAGGATTTGACGTCGCGCTTCAACCCTTCCCAATAGAAAAAGTGCTTCACACGAAGATAGGTGCGAAGCCAACCTGAATGGCCACCTTCCTTGCTGTTGTGGAAGTGGTCTAAGATGTTTCTTCTCAAGTCGGGGACGTCGGGGACATAGACATTTCCCTTGTAAAAAATCAGACCATCACGTACCTTAAATTCTGCAACACCCATAGCCGCTGCATCTAGTTTTTCTTGGATTTCTTGTGCTCGGGCGTCAAGCTTTGATGCTTCACGAACTCGGTCCCAAATCCTCCAATCAACGCCGCTGATTGCTGCAAAATTCTGCGGCTCATTCATGTCTTCAGCCACCCACAACATCTGGTCGTTCTCCCTTCGCGACAACGCGTCAGCCACTTTGTTTTCTTTGTCGGGTTGATAGATGATGTCGTACTCAAAACCCAGCAACTTGACAAGAAATTTTTGCTGCTCGGGAGTCACTATCTTCTGTTGAAGTAGATGGCGAAGGGCTTGCTGGTCCGTGATGATGGTGAAGCGTCGGCCGAGGAGGTATGGCCTCCAAACCTTCACCGCATGTACCACCGCCAACAATTCTCTTGCGTAGGTGCTCCAAGCTTTCTTTCTTGGCCCTAATGCTTTGGAAATAAAGGCCAAGGGTCGTCGTTCCTGCACCAAAACAGCACCTATACCTTCGCCACTAGCGTCGGTGTAGACCTCGAACGGTTTGGAGAAGTCGGGCAAGGCAAGTACCGGTGTTTGTGTCATAGCTTCCTTGAGGTCTTCAAATGCCTTGCGTGCTTGAATGGTCCACATGAAACCTCCTTTTTTCAGCATGGTGGTCAGTGGCTTTGCAATCAGCCCATAATCCTTTACGAATCGTCGGTAGTAGCCTGTTAGCCCCAAAAATCCTCTTAGGGCCGTGATATCCTTCGGCCATGGCCAATCGAGCATGGCCTGAATTTTTCGCTGATCCACACGAACTCCTTCGGCTGAAATTATGTGGCCCAAGTACTCGAGCTCCGCTTGTGCGAATGCACACTTTGAAGGCTTGATGTGAAAGTGGTGCTCCTCCAAGGTGCGTAGAACAATCTCCAAGTGCTCAAGGTGCTCGTCCATGGATCTGGAATATATCAAGATGTCATCAAAAAATACTAAGACAAACCTTCGCAAGTAGGGTCTGAAAATTTCGTTCATGGCCGCTTGGAACGTTGATGGCGCATTGCATAGACCGAATGGCATCACCAAGTACTCGTAGTGGCCGGAATGTGTCCTGAAGGCCGTCTTGTGCACATCCTCCTCTTTCATCCTGATTTGATGGTAGCCGGCTCGTAAGTCCAATTTGGTGAAGAACTTGGCACCATGCAATTCATCGAGCATCTCGTCCACCGTAGGGATCGGAAAACGGTCTTTGATGGTTGCTTCGTTAAGAGCTCGGTAGTCGGTGCAGAACCTCCATGAGCCATCCTTCTTTCTCACCAATAGAACAGGTGAGGAGAAGGGACTCGAGCTATGTCGGATCAGCCCCTGGCTAAGCATTTCATCAACTTGACGCTTAATTTCTCCCTTTTGAAAGTGTGCGTACCTGTATGGTGGAACATTGACTGCAGCAGCCTCATCTTTCATCCGAATTGGACGATCAAAGTCTCGTTGTGGCGGGAGGGAAGTAGGCTTCTGGAGGACACTTTGATGAGCCTCTAACACCCTCCGGATTGGTGGTGGCAGCCCCTCAAGTGCTTGCTGCTGCTGCTGAATTTCTGCATCATCTTGGAGAGGACCTTCTTGGTTCGGGCTAGCCATAACGACGGCAAAGCAGCTAGCTCCTCCTTTGCAAAGTTTTTCTATCATGTTGGCCTCGCAAGGCCGTACTTCCTTGCTGCTCAAGGCCGTCCATGTCCTCTTTCTGCCACCGAGTTTAAACTCCATGGTCATTGCGTCGAAGTCGGTCACCACCCGGCCTAGACTACGTAACCATGCATTTCCCAAGACAATGTCTAAGCCGACTAATTGAAGTACATGTAGGTCGGCTTTAACTCTCACCCCTTGTACATTCATCTTTACATTATTAACAATTTCAGCACATAGTAATTTTTCACCACCAGCAATTTTGACTTCAAACGGTGAAACCGATATACCTTTAAGTCCAACCTTTCGTACGATTGCTGAGTTGATGAAATTGTGAGAAGAGCCGCTGTCCACTAACAAGGAGACTTCATGCTTGCCGATCCAAGCCATGAGCCTCATTGTGGAGGGTTTTGGTGCGCCGCAAAGTGCATTGAGTGACAATTCGGCATGCTGATTTTCTGCACATGGTTCGGTCTCCTCGGGGTGATCTTCCTCCTCGCTGCTGCTATCTGAATTTTCAGATGCAGCGGGCTCTTCGTCGCTACTTGCATCAAGGACGGAGACTTGGCCGGTCTTACAACGATGCTCCCGGCTCCACTTTTCACCGCACTTGAAACATAGACCCTTTTTTATGTAATCTTGCAGCTCATCACGTGACAATTTCTTTACCTCCCTTTGCTGATTTTTGGAACCTGTTGAAGTTATCTCTTTTGATCTGAAATTTACCTTGGATGGTTGTGGTTTGGTGAGCTTGCTGATGGCACCATCCTTGGTTGAACGTCGTTCCGGGTTGTAGCTTTGGTCTAGGATCTCCGCCATGCGCATCGCCTCTTGTAGCCGCGTTGGTTGTTTGAGTTTGATCTCCTTAGCTAGCCATGGTTTGAGGCCGTCGATGAAGGTACCAAGCAAGGCTTCGTCGGACCATCCGCTGACCATAGTTTGTAATTGCCGGAACTCATCGATGTAGGTCTGGACTTTGCCTTCCTGTTTAAGTTTTGCAAGTTGACCATGGTGATTGACAACGGGGGATGGTCCCCATTGTTTCATGAATTCGTCCATAAAGGCCGTCCACCCCAACCTTCTCCCTTCTTTCTCATACAAGGCTCGGATCCACCTCCACCATCGGCTAGCCCTACCCTCTAAGTGGAAACTGGCTAGGGTCACCCGATCAGCCCGTGGGATGTTATAAACGTCGAAGTACTGATCCGCCTTGTCAAGCCACTCATACGGGTCTCCTCCACCAAACTTTGGGAAGTCAATTTTGGGTTTTCTAAGCCCTTCTTCTCTAGGCCGTGGACCCCTATAGTCATCATCTCCAAAGTCATTACCCCGCATGTTTCTTCCTCTCCTTGCCATGGGTTCTCTCCAGCCATAAGGCCTTTGAGCATGGAAGGGGCGATCTTCGGGTTCACTATCGGCCTCATCATGATTGTTATGGCCATTACTAACCCGCTCATCATCAAGCCACCTCTCAAACACTAAGCCTTCGGCTTCAATCCTTCCTCCCATTCGCCCATGGTGCCTAATGCCATGATCGACATGATGTGTACCCTGAACACTAATGGCATCGCTCTCATACCTTGCCCGGCCCTGCCGTGCGGCATGCGACCTAGGCACTTCTTCTTGCACCCTCTTATGTTCCCTCTCTAGCATCCTCCTTTCCAACCTCTCCATGTTGGCATTGTTTTCCCTCCTTATTTCAGCCATATTTGCAGCCATGGTATTGGACAAAGTTTCCAATGCCCGGTTAAGATTGGCCGAACTAACTTCAAGGGCTTCTAACCTCCTATCTTGGTTATCATAATGGGGGGACTCCATCTCCTTTTAACCCTCTGTTTTAGGACTCTAAAACCTTGAGACAACAGCCCCTCAAACTCCCAAAAATCCGAACTCAAGAATCCCCAAAACTTGCTGCACAAAAATTTCTGGGTTGCAGAAAATTTCTGCGGCAGTCCACGAACTTCAGCAGCCCGTTTCACCTTCAAGACAGACTCAAACCCCCCCTCAAAGAGACTTATAACAGTAACTAATAACCTCAGAAACTCTCCACAAAAAATCAAAATTAAAGCTTCAGAAAACCCTGTTCTTAACACCCCAAACAAACACCTTGTTACAGAATTTTTCTGCAACACAGAAACTTCTCAAACCAGTCCCCAAACCTCCTGCGGTTGTCACCCAATGGATGAACCAACCCACCTGACGTGTACACCACTCAATCAGCCTCCGACAGGGGTTTTACAATAATAAAAACAGGAATTAAACATCCCCCAATCGAATACAAATTCAAGCCCAATATAGGATGCAGAATTTTTATGAACTTCCCCAACAACTATGATCTGAATTTTAACTTAGATCAAACAGAATATGCAACGTAAATTCAGATCTGGAAGATTGGAATTCAAGCGTTACCTCCTTGAAGGAACCTCTCAATGAAAGCACCAATTTGATGGGGGCTCACGGTCCAAAGCCCCTCACCAAGCCCCTTTCCTTGCGCTCCTTGCGTGTGCCTTTGAAAACGATGATGATGGACCGATTGTAGGCAACGCCCGGTGGAATAACTCAAGAAGAGGATCAACAATGAAAGCAAACTTGGTTTATATTCCACTAACTTGAATAACGAAGAACAATAATAAAGAAAGCAAAAGAAATCTAGAAAGAGATTGAAGAGATCCCTTCCTAGCCCAATCTAGTGGAGATTGATGGATCTACCACTAGCCCAAGTCCTAGAACACAAGATCTAAGACCGAATTCGGCACAACGCCGCCCAAGCCTTACGACCGACATAACAACATGACTCTCCAAGAACTCTTGATGCCCCTCAATGGTCTTTTACATCTCTTTTTATAGCCTTAGCCCTAGACAAAACATGGCACTTTGTCTTCATATGGATCCAAGGCTTTTCCACCGTTGATTGGCATGAGATGGATGGCTAAAGATCACCCAAGAAGGGCCTTCCCACGGCTGAACTTTGGCTTGCTTTTTGGCCATTGGATGGAAAGGGATGGAGGGTGGGATCTGCATGGGTTCCGCGGACCGGACGCACGGGACGCATGTCCCGGTTGACCGGGTCGCGCGTCCCAGCTGGGCGTGTCCCAGTCCGGGCGGGACAGGGACTGGGCGCGCGCCAGGCTGGCGGGCGCGCACGGGCGGGCGCGTGGGCGCTGGCGCACGGGCGGGCGCTGGCGCACGGGCGGGCGCGTGGGCGCTGGCGCACGGGCGGGCGCGGTCGGCTGGGCGCTGGCGCACGGGCGGGCGCCGGCGGGCGGGCGCGGGCGCGGGCGCGCGGGCGGGCGCGCGGGCGGGCGCGGGAGCGGGCGCAGGCGCGCGGGCGGGCGCGCGGGCGGGCGCGGGCGCGAGGGCGGGCGCGGGCGCGCGGGCTGGCGCGCGGGCGGGCGCGGGCGGTCGGCCTGCTGGGCGCGCTGGCGGGCAGGCGTGCGCGCGCGGCTAGGCGCGGGCCTGGGCGCGCGGGCGCGGCTGGGCGCGGGCCTGGGCGCGCAGGGGCCTGGGCGTGCGCGGGCCTGGGCGCGCGGGCACTGTGGGCGCGGGCACTGTAGCAGGCAAGGTTCGTCCTGCCGAACCTCGCTGCACTGTAGCTGGCTGCTGGCGGCCTGGCTGTGCGTGGGCACTGTAGCTGGCGAGGTTCTTGGCCAAGAACCTCGCCGCACTGTAGCAAGTGAGGTTGGCTGCGGCAGGATTTGGCTGCGGCTTGGCTTTGGCGGGGCGGTGCGCGCGGCGGGTTCGGCCAAGATTGGGCATGCTTGGCCAAGGCTTGGGCATGCATGGGCACATGTTTGGCTTGGCCGAGGTTGGGCGTGCTCGGCCGCATGAAGGGGCTTGGCCAAGGCTTTCCAAGCAAAGTAGTTGGCCTTGGCTTGACCCCCCGTTGGCCTCCTTGTGGTCCGATGGCCCTCTTTGGTTGGCATGGCTACTTTGGCCCTCAGTTGGTGTGCGATTGTTGCTCTTCTTGCGGCGTGGCTTGCGGGGGTCCTCAAGACCGCGCCCGCCCGCGCGCCCGCGCCCGCCCGCCTGCGCCCGCCCGCGCGCCCGCGCCCGCCCGCCTGCGCCCGCCAGCGCCCAGCCGACCGCGCCCGCCCGTGCGCAAGCGCCCACGCGCGCGCCCCTGCGCGCCCGCCAGCCTGGCGCGCGCCCAGTCCCAGTCCCGCCCGGACAGGGACACGCCCAGCCAGGACGCGCGACCCGGTCAACCGGGACGCGTCCCGTGCGTCCGGTCCGCGGAACCCATGCAGATCCCACCCTCCATCCCTTTCCATCCAATGGCCAAAAAGCAAGCCAAAGTTCAGCCGTGGGAAGGCCCTTCTTGGGTGATCTTTAGCCATCCATCTCATGCCAATCAACGGTGGAAAAGCCTTGGATCCATGTGAAGACAAAGTGCCATGTTTTGTCTAGGGCTTAGGCTATAAAAAGAGATGTAAAAGACCATTGAGGGGCATCAAGAGTTCTTGGAGAGTCATGTTGTTATGTCGGCCGTAAGGCTTGGGCGGCGTTGTGCCGAATTCGGTCTTAGATCTTGTGTTCTAGGACTTGGGCTAGTGGTAGATCCATCAATCTCCACTAGATTGGGCTAGGAAGGGATCTCTTCAATCTCTTTCTAGATTTTTTTTGCTTTCTTTATTATTGTTCTTCGTTATTCAAGTTAGTGGAATATAAACCAAGTTTGCTTTCATTGTTGATCCTCTTCTTGAGTTATTCCACCGGGCGTTGCCTACAATCGGTCCATCATCATCGTTTTCAAAGGCACAAGCAAGGAGCGCAAGGAAAGGGGCTTGGTGAGGGGCTTTGGACCGTGAGCCCCCATCAGGAGAACGCGCGCCTGCGCGCGATTCACCGCGCAGAAATCACACCCGCGCGCGATTCACCGCGCAGAAACCGCGCCCGCGCACGATTCTCCAGCAGGGAATCGCGCCCGAGCGCGGTTCCCCACGCGGGGCACCGTGCCCACACGGGCTGCCAGCCCGCGTGGGGGCATTAAATGCCACAGAGCAAGACCGCAACCATATTCGAGTACATTTTTCAATTAAATGACTAAATAATCAAATCCATTTAACTTGCATATGATTTGCCCTTATATTTCAAGAGTGCAAGGATTCAATCGTTACTAGGCACAGTAATAGAATTAAGTTAATTAACTAGTTAACATACGCCCCCCATTATGACTACCTGTAACTTTATAGAATAAGTTGCCTAGAATAACTTTCAATGACTGTGTAGGTATCAACATGTCTCTCTGAATTAGAAGCCACTCTGGATGCTGGAATCTGTCATAAAAATAATCTCTAGATTCCATTGGCTATCACCTATGGAAGTGGACTATCTTGGTCATCAAATTACTCTAGCCATTTATGCTTATTATCCTGCATCCTCTTCTTCTATTAGCTAATTACATTG
The DNA here is from genome assembly GCF_009389715.1 of Phoenix dactylifera. Lineage (NCBI taxonomy): Eukaryota > Viridiplantae > Streptophyta > Magnoliopsida > Arecales > Arecaceae > Phoenix > Phoenix dactylifera. The sequence goes on along the minus strand of NC_052401.1, from coordinate 14,718,629 downwards.
CAGTTGAATTGTGTTCATTTCACAGTTGGGAGGTCTGTATAGATGTTGACCCAATGAATTGATTTTGATGAGGACAAAATATTTGAGAATGATAATCAATGATTTTGTGTTTTTGGAGTAGTTAATTTGTTGTATAGGAAGCTCAATGAGTTTGAGACGTTAGAGAAGCAAGGAAAAGTTTTTTGAAGAGTTTTGGAAGTTTCTGTAGTGGATGAGTCGATCCTTGAAGATCACGAGTCGACCCCTAAACGACCACAGATAAAAAATAGAAAGCAATCAAAAACAACCCTTTATGAGCCGACCCTAGTGGATCATGTGGCAATCTCGAGGCGACCTTAAAGATCATAAGTCGACCCCTAAAAAATTGAGTCGACCTATCTGCACCTGACAACAGTAATGGCTAGTTTTTCTGCTAAACTAGAACAACCATATTCACTCCCAACGGCTAGAAATGTCTTCTAACTAGTTCTTGAAGATATAAATGCATGGGAACACCCAAGAAAGACAAGAAGAAAAGGGATCAAAGAAAGTGAGTAGATGAGGTAAAGAAAAAGGAATACAAGTCTATCACCAGTTCTTGAGCTTCAACTTGAGGATCTATATGAGAAGTGACCATTCAAAGCCTCCACCCACTTTAGAGAGAGCTTACAAATATTCAAAGAGAGCTTCAACTTCCAATCACTAAGTTTCTCCACAAGATCAAAAGCAAGCACGAAAGGAAAAGAGAAAGAGCTGAATTATGTACACCAAGATTCCAACTTTCAGAGCACTCAAACTTGAGCTTCAACAGCATTAATCCAACCTTTGTAGAGGTTACTTTGTATATATTTCCTATCATTCTTTTTGTGTACGAAATTAAAAAATCTCATGTGAGGTTTTTAGTGTGGCTGACACCATAAAAAATCAGCAACCTTGTAAGGTTTAATTGTGCCCATAAAATAGCTAGATTGCGGTCGATTGACCTGAAAAATTGACTAAGTTTTGCTGAGAGCTTGAAAATCAGCAAGGTTCCTAAAGATTAAAACTCGGGGTTGGTTTAGCTGTACCAACAAAATAGCTTGGTTTTGGTTGATTGCTAGAAAAATCAACTAGATTTGGTCGAGCCTGAAAAACAATTGAGCTATAATCTTGTTTATAGATTATAGTAAAATTCCTAAGGTAGAAGCCCTAGGGAGTGGATGTATGAGCTGAGTTTGGCTCCGAACCACTATAAAATCTTGATGTTTAGTTTGTTTGTGCTTGTTCTTATTTTCTGCACTTATTTATCATTCATTTCACTGTGCATAGTTATGTTTAAATCAGTTTTACTTAATCATTATTTAAGTTTGTAAAAAGTTTTAAAAAACCCAATTCAACCCCCCTTCTCTTGGGTTGTCATCTTGGGCAACAATAGCTATTATTTCTTTCCTTATTCTTCGGCCTTTCTTTCTTTCTTTTCTTTTCTTCTTCTTTCCTCTCTCTTTTCTTCTCCTGCTTCATTTCCTTAATTTTTCTTCTGCCTTTCTATCTTTCCTTTTTCTTCTTCTACAAAACCAGTACGCGTTTACGTACCAAGTGTCAATATGGTACAAATTTATACCATAATGCTTTGATTTTTGACCCATACAATGACCGGTACCGAAACAACGAACCTTGTTTGATAGTACTAAGTACTAACAATATTGAAGGCATGGACCCATAATTGCACAAAATTATTGAAACATAAACACTTCACAATGACAATAACCTTGACCTGTAAAATGAAGCTAGCAAGCTATCTAGTGACCCTTCTAGGCATCATACCACTTAAACATTGCCAAGAGATACAATTAAAACTCGGAAAATAAGAGGGAGGGTGCATAAATGGTTAAACCACTTAATTTGAGGACTTTAATGCATTCAAGAAGGAATACATAATGATAATGTTGAAGGCACTTACATAGTGGTAAAAAGTGATCTTATATCTAGCAAGATTCATCTTTCATTTGCCAAAATTCAGTAAATGGTCAGAGATCTTTCTAGTCAGTAAAAAGAAAACTTGAATTTCAAAAAATAATGGCATATAAGCAGTTTGGTCCAGATGGTGCACTATCAAAATTAAAAGTCAGTGAAAGGTGAGAGGTCGCTCGCTAGATTACAATACCGTAAGATGATATTGCATGGAGGTACAAGAAACAAAAGGAGGGACCAGAGGACGAATCCAACAAAATCAATCACCAATAAATGGCTATACTGCACAAGATGAGATTCCGTAATGACTGAACATGTCAGGAATGATAGGCTTTTGCTCTAATATTACAAAACTCATGAGCAAGAGTTTATGGAAATAATGCAATAATCTATTATTTAGAGCAACAACAGAACACATAAAATACTATCATATAACAATATACATGCTATGTTACATATATCTCGACAAATACCAATTAGTAGAGAAAAATAAAACTGCCTATATGATATTCGAGTTTGACCTAATAGTAAGAAATCAAGGTACCCAAAACCTCATGTCTTAGGAACAAGGATGATCCTCTCAAAGATGGAGTCCAGCTAAGAATTTTCAAGACTACATTATTTTCTTGCAAGATATCTACAAACTGATCAATCATATCGAGCATTTACCTTGACCTATGGATGTGTAAGTTCACTCTTTTTCCCTTCCCTTTAGTAGTGTTATTAAGGAAGATTCCAGCTCTTATTTCAGTGTCACTTGGACAATGTATTGTTGACAATTCGTACCATAGGGAGGATATTCGGAAAGCATATTTATAATGGTTTCACTTTCTTTCCCCACTTTCACCAGGTCTGTTCGGGAACATTTGAGCTATTGCTTCAGTTTACTTGGAAAATGTACCAAATGCTGACATTTCTCCTATCATGAGGAGGATAGTTTGAACTTAGTTACCATAAGCCGGAGCAGGTGAGGGAGAGGTTTTGGGTGCAGGCTCAGGGAAGTGAGTCTCTCAAAAAAAGAAAAAAAAAACAATAACGAAACATTTGCAAAGCAGGCACAGTGTAGTTTCAAAGCAGACACGCTATCCTAAGTAGAAGTTTTCTAGAACTAATAAGCCAAATACTGATCCTTCCAATAATTAAACATATCTAACATTGAGCAAAAACAAAAAAAAAGCCATCAAATATCTTAGAAAGTAGCTACAAACTAAATTACAATAACCAAGGAAGTGGCTCATAAGCTTTGCTTCACTAACAAAAACAAACCAAATGATCAACCCAAGCACTTTGTAAGGTTCTATTTGTAATAATAATAGTCATCATATAAAATTATCAGTATTAGCCCAAGAAGAAAATTTCACAAGCATAACCACTACACGTGACTAAAGAAGTGTTCAAGCATTAAAATCTCCATATATCAATGGACAAAAGTAAAAATACGAATACAAAAAAACATCGAGCTCTTCAAGTACCAAAACATTGCGAGTGGTATAGGTTGAACCATACCAGTCCAGAAGCCACCATTATGGATAAGGGGACTTGGGGTACACCCCATACCGACACATCGTACAAAATGTTATCCCAACTCCAACAATGCACCATGTGTCAATATGAGGGTACACTGTACCATACGATAAGGTAACAGTACAAGGCCCAGTTATTGATACTTGAAACATTGGAGAGATATAAAAGAGAGTGCACTCTATCAAGGTTCGTCATCTCAGTACCAGACCCGTACTGGTGCCACTAACACAGTGTCGGTATGGTACGGAAAGATTTTTTTGGCATACTGAGTGTCGGTACGCCATCTATACCGGATACCGGTACGGAACAGCATGCCCCGTAGCATCCAGTTCGGGCCAGTATGACATACCTTGCTCTCTATGATTGCTAAATACATGATCAGACAGTCACAAAAGAAAAGAAAAAAAAAATCTATAATCAGATACTATTTGGTTGACATTATTACGGAAATTCAAAATTGGCTCCATCCCTCCTTAGAAATTTGACCATTCCTTATTTTATTATTAAAATCGTGAAGCCACCCTCCAAACACAATAATTGTTGATCATAGCAATATCCAAAGAACCCATATCTCTCTTCCTTGATAAATAACTATATCATGACTACAAGTTCATATCTTAAAATTAAATAACAAAAAAAATGCTATTCAATACAAATCCTTTAAATATAGCAAATATGTCAAATGGTCATTATGTATGGAAAAAGAATCAGGAGGAAGACAAATAACAGAAAACCCATTGAACTTGGAAACATACACCCATAATACCTAAGGAACTACTAAATTAACATAAATTCTTGGAAAAAGTTATAGACACATTACCAAATAGGAAAAACATAGTTTTATAAAAAACAAGGTAAATACAGGAAGACTTTTTTTGATGATACAAAATTGACTGTATTAGGAAACAAAAAGATGAACAAATAAGATATCCATAAGCAAGGATTTGAAGAACCAATGCATATCGGTCTCCACTGAGATGTCAGTATACTACCCCACCATCTGATCCATCCATACTGAACCAGCAAAACGCTGATACTGGTATTACTACCAGTACTTTAAAGTTTAAGCCTTGTTGATAAAAGAATACTACATACCTCGATTTGTTGGAGTTTGGCTTGAAAGAGTTTTTCTCTGTCTTCCTCCTAGAAAAAGATAATAACTTAAGTTCATATATTGTAATATATGGCTATTACATAATAGATAAAAATAAATATATTTCATCTTATATCGGATAAAAGACTTCGGAAGTCCTGCCTTGAGACTTTGTCGATCAGGAGCAGGGTGAGCAAGAACGAAGACACGGTCAATAAGAACCACCACGGGTTCTTTGCCAAGGCTTTTCCAGGGAACCTACATGCAAAATTTTAGAATTGAAATCCGGTAATCTGAAATAAACTGAATATTTTCAAGCATGCAAAGATAACTACTAAAGTGCATAAAAGCAAATAACATCAGCATTAGAAAGACCAAGAAAAAATTGCAAATGTAATAATATGTGCACTCAAACCAAAAACATTATTTCGTCAATTAAATAATGTTATTTTCAAACAATTAGAGATCCATCATAATGGGCAACAAGAAGATATGGTACCGGGCGTACTGGTACCAGTGCTGGTGGCGTACCGACACTCGATACCCAGACATACCGCGTACCATACCGTACCGATACTATGATAGTGTGGTACCAATACGGGGTTCAGTACCAGTACGGCGAACTTTGGTTTAGATACAACTGAAAAATACATATGACTAAAGTGTTACAGACACTCAAACAAACATGAATTACTTACTATAAAAATATCAACACAAAAAATGACTGTTATTAAACAGCCACAAAATTCACTAGTATTTGGCAATGTGGAACAATATTACAGGCAAGGTCTGTTAAACCAGCCCGAACCGGCCGGTTCAGCACATATTGTACCGGTACCAGCCCCTATCGGTATGATTCGGCTATTTTGTGCTGTGTACCGGTGTGAACTAGGCCGGTTCGCACTGGCCCAAGCGCGGCTTTCCCGTGCGGCCGCGTGCGGGGAAGAGCGCCCACCACCAGGAGAGGCAATCCATGATTTAGATACGTATGCCTTCTCTAGCAGAGAATCGAAGCAACAGAGAGTTGACTCCATGCTGAAAAGGGATAAGAATAAAAATATGTGGCGAGCTATTGGATTCTGATTCCACTTCAGCCATATTACAACGAATATAGCAGACAATACGTACTACATATTTGTCATTTTCTCCATAAAAGCTGCCAGTCTCGGTGTAGATCCTCCAAGCCCGAAGGATATCTATGGTGAGCTTCTTGACAGCAATAAGAAGCTAAAGAAATGGATTGCCCTCTATAAGAGCAAGTGGCCCACATATGGACTGATCATGATGTGTGATGCTTGGACCAGTCCTACCAGGTGGAGCATCAACTTTCTAGCATACTATGATACGAAGACTTTCTTTCATAAGTCGGTTGATGCTTCGGATCAGGTGCATAACTCCATGTACATCCTCAAACTTATGGAGGAGGTAATTGATCAGGTAGGAGAAGAGAATGTCGTGCAGGTCATCATTGATAATGAGCCACAATATAAGGCCGCCGGAAGGATCTTGATGGAGCGGCAGCCACATATTTTCTAGACTCCATGTATTGCATATTGTATCGACCTCATGTTGATAGACATTGCAAAAATCCGTAGGGTGCAGCATACGATGGAGACAGCCCAAAGCATCACCATATATATTTATAACCATACCTAAGTCCTTTCACTGATGAGGAGGTTTGCATTGGAAGAGATTTTGAGATCAGGAGTCACACGGTTTGCTACCAACTATATTGTACTTGATAGCCTTCTCGATAAGAAAGCAATCCTACATCAGATGTTTGTCAGTGCCGACTGCCAGAAAATTAAATATGCCTAGCACGGTCCCAAAAAGAGCAGGATCGAAAACTTGATGACAAGACAAACATTCTGGCAGTGGGCCACTGCGATAGTGAAAGCTATCAAACTATTATATGAAGTACTGCGGGCCGTGGATAGCGAGAGATACCCCTAGATGGGCTTCCTATATCACATGATGGAGAGGACAAAGGCTCAAATCATGGAGGAAAATCTAGCCCATGCCCAGAAGTATATCGACATCATTAAGCGGCGGTAGAACAATCAAATGGGTAGAGACTTGCATCTAGCAGTAAGCAAGAATATTGAAAATTAGACTGCTCCTGTATTTGTATAATTTTACTAAGACCATCTGCTCTATGTGTAGCATACTATCTGAACCTCCGATTTCAGTACAACGTACCTGAAATTGGTATGGATGACGAACTTCTGGCGGCTCTGCGTAATGTCATTTACAAGATAGAGTCTAATCCAGAAATTGCGGCCTTATATCTAGAAGAGATAACAAAACTTTAGTGGCATATGTAAGTATACCGATATCTTCTATTATTAATATAGTACAACCCAGTTCTTTTTTGTAGATCAAATTATTTAGAGAGGGCAGCCACAGCTTTGGGCTTTCAAAAGAAAGTGGAGCTCAAGTATGCAGATCTTATCCATAGGGCTTTCGTCAATGTTGACGATGATCCTATGATCGGCTAGCTTGTGAGCCAGCAGCAGAAGCCAAAGCTTGACGAGCCAAGATCGCCTCCATGACCAGCCAGCTTCATAGCCAACAAGGCTAGAGTCAATGCAGAGCAATAGACTGAAAACAATATTTCATGTCTTCCCACAACTAATCAGCCGCAGCCATAAGAGAGCCAGTCACCTACTTTTTTTCTCGTTTGAGATATCCTCTCAAAGAGATGATCAAGAGATGCTCAAATGAAGACACTACGGTACCTGGTCGACTTGGTCAGAAGGGCGACATAGCCAGATAGAAAGGGGTATGAAGAATAAGAAGGCAGCTGCCTAGCAAACTAAAAAAGAAAAATAAAAAGCACCAATGGAGAGTATCGAGAAGTCCGAGAGCAGCAATAATGACGGTTCTAGTGGTCATGGATCTGCTAGCTATAGAGAAAGTGGACAGAAGACCACTGCTTATGAGACACAGCCAGAGACTGATCTTTAATACACTGCATGCTACACAGAATTAGAACCACGATACACGATCTGGTAGAGCCCGCAAGGATACAATTACATATAAGAAACGGACTTTTCGAGGTCATTCAGGATATGATGCAATTGCAGAAGACCTCGCACGTAGAGTAGAATCCATAGATATATTAGGTTTGGAGTCGTATATTATATCCTATTATCCGCAGCCACAATCTATGACCCATATGGATACGGATATAGATATGGTGCATCTGAGGCATCTTCTGGCGGCTACTATCCTACGCAGCTCGAAGCATCTCACGGGTCGAATTTTGCTGCTAGCATATTCGGATGAGCTCCTTCACAGCGGTATTATCAGTCAGAGAACACCTCTCGGAGCTAAAGCTTCAGCAAGAGATCCGAAAGTTCTTGTAACCCGGCACGCGTTCCTTATGGATTGAGCATACAAGACTACAACGTCGCTTAGTTAGAGGGGTGGGTTGATCTACCTCTTTGTTATGCTGATGATCCAATCTACAAGAGGCATCGCACTAGACCCGATTTTAGATATCCGACAATGCTTTAAAAGTATAAAATTGATTGTATCTTGATTTGAAAGTATTTTATATTATTCATTTTATGATTTGTATCATTTTAAAATCAATAAGATGCATCATCTAGCTTAAACCGAGATCATAGAAACATCAGAAAACATTAATAAAACATTAAATTATACTTAAATTTATAAAAAAATAAAAAGAGAACTCCCAAAAAATTAAAAAATAGGGACCAAGAATTGCCGAACTAGGCCAACCGGTTCGGTTCGGTTCGGTCCAAATCGGTACCAAACCGGACTGGGCGCCGACCGGACTGGGCGCCGACCGAAATGGTAGCCGATACCGGTTTGGTAATCCTTAGCACCAACCCTTTACCAAGAACTCGTCAACTTGTCTTTGCATCTCAGCTCGTTGCAAAGATGACATTCGATAAGTTGGTAGATTTGGCAAAGATGCTCCTGGAGCCAAATAAATGGCATGTTGGATGCTCTTCATGGACGGTAATTCCTGTGGCAAATCATCACTAACCAGCTCCTCAAACTCTTTTAATAATTGCTGAATTTCAACAAGATCTTCATGTGATTCTCCAATCTGGTCATCCTTTACTAGTTTGCTAACCAAAGCATACATAACTCCTATTTCTCTGCTCACAACTTCAAATTTTTCAACGGATAACAATCCATCAACCTTGTTGCTTGTGGAAGAACTAGCAGCTTCTTCTTTAACTTCTTCCTTAAAAGGATGCAAGGTACACTTCGTATTACCTCTATAAAATGAACAAGTATTAGGCTTAGTACGATGATCCATGTCATGATCATATAACCATGGTCTGTCCAAAAGAATATGACCAGCATCCATTGGAACAAAATCACACAAAGCTTCATCATCCAGTTCACCACCCATTGTAAATTTGACCAAGCATCGAGATGCAACTGGTATCTCATTTCCCTTTTTAAGCCACTTAATTTTGTAGGGACGAGCATGCTTCTCAGTAGGAAATTTCAGTTTTCCCACTGCATCTTTTGAAATAATATTCTCCATGCTCCCCCCATCTATAATTAGATCACACACCTTGCCACCACAAAGAACATGTGTCCTGAAAATGCTACATTGCCCCTAATGTTCTCCTTTGATTGTCACTGTCATCACCCTTCAAATCACCAAAGGCTTTCCTTGAACTGGATAGACATCAACTTATTCACTCTCATCAATATATTCATCATAAATAGGTTCTGGAGTCTCCTGTACTTCTTCAAACTCAGCTAGGTTCCCCCTCCACTGTGAACAGGCATAAGAGCTGTGTCCAAAACTATTTATTGCTCCATATCGCAGTATATTCTTTTCCTTATCACTCCTATCAATATTTGCTATGTTTCCCCCCGTATTAAGAAAAAATGATGAACTTAATTAGACAGTATGGTTGTACATCACAAAGATCTATGAGATGCTTCAATTTATGTAGACAGGCTAGGAAAGAAGAGGGGAAGACTAGAAGTTACATAGGTTTAAGTTGTGAATCAAGATGTTGGAAAAGCTTGCAATAAAAACAATTAGGTTTCAAGGATTACTGATAATGATTACAATCAATGTTCTAAAAGCTTATAGGAAGTAGATGGCCAGCCAAGAGCCAATTAGAGTCTAGCCACTAGATGGGCACCTAGGAAAGTGCCTAGAGTTAAGGCAACTCTACCAACAACAAAAATAAAATAAAAATCTAACAAGGATTTCTTGCACCATGTTCAAATCCTTGTTTGTTTGTCGCCATGCATACAGTGCATATAATGCAGCAAAAGAAAGTATTGTCAGCCCTGCCACTACCATTGTTACTAACATGCCACCACTGGATGTAGCAGCAACAATAATTAAATTTGCTACCATATTTAGGAAACATTGCTCTGCCCCCATATGGTAAAGAGCAACAAAAATGCAGAAAACAACAATGCTTCAAAATTAACAGTATGAAAACCCTCCTAAGTCCTAATTATTGCCACTACAAGGCAGCCTTGAGCCCATATCTGGAAGCCTAACATCAACCACAGCAGCAACTTCAATAACAGCAGATGCCACCCATAATGGCTGAAGCAACAATCTCTGCTCACAGCAGTGATTGCCAATAAAGAGGGAAGAAAAAACCCAAAAATTTAAGAACTTCCCAATCCAGGGCTGGCTGCCCTCTACTGCCAGCACCCCTTGGTCCTGCCACCACAGCTGCCACATGACCCTATTCTTCTCTATATCCACCTTTGCATTAGGATACAAGTCTTAATGAGCTTCTAGTCTAGGGCATTCAGGAAACAAATTAATGGATATTCAACCTGATTGATCACACCTAATCATGCCCAATTCACTAAGTCACAATATTCCTAGGCAGTTGTTTTAGGCCTAGTAGGCTATGTGGCATTCATATTGTGTTTAGACAGCTTTGAAAAGCCACTAGACCTAGGTGAGGCAGTCGTAATGTCACCATGCTTAAGGCAGATAGCTAAGCGGCAAAGCAAAACTTCTAGAACACCAGTTACAATGGACGTGAGCTACTATAGCAACTTATATCGCAATATGCTGGTCACAAAAACATGTTAGCAAAATGGAAAGGCTATTACATCCATATATGAACCAAATGCCGAAGCTCATATGTGATAACCTTGGCCAAAAAGAACACCAAGTGGCATCGAGAAATCTACACCATATTAAAAACTAGGAGTTTTAAGGTTGAGAAATACTCCCTTTTAATCCCACCAATCAACCTTTTTCACCAAAAGAACCTTGTTCTAAACCACAAGTCCCCTAGTTATCCACTTATACTTTGTAATATCTCCAACCTCGAGTAAACTAAAAATGTTAACAAAAATATATGTTGACCCAAAGGTTTAATTTTGATGATTGCCAAACTTTTGATTATAAGTACTAACAGTTTGACTTGTCTTAGAAATAGGAAAGTTGAGTTTTGTAGAGAGCTCAATGAGTTTGAAAGGTTAGAGAAGCACGGAAAAGCCTAGAAAAACAAATCCCAGTGTTGGAGAAGTATTTGAAGTGTTTTAGAAGCTTCTGTAGTGAAAGAGTGAACCCCAGGTACAGGCTTGCAAAACTCGACCCTAGAAAACCACAAGCAAGAAAAGAGAAGACAGCCATTTTCTGATATCAGAAATCTATTTTATAGTTTTTGTTGTTTTTGTTTACATAATTAAAAAATAGAAAAACATACTTGACAACCAGAAAAATAAAAACTCGTGTGGGAATGTGTTTTCTTAGCCATTTTATTGACCTTATTCATCTACTAAACCCATAATTTACATGTTACACATATAAATTTCATACATACGTATGGTTCATAAAAACAATGATTCACTGAAAATGTTATAAAAAAGTAACAACATTCTAATAATGCATACTATAAAAATGTCATTCAGCAAGGGGGCTGGAAAAAAAGTACAGAGTGGGAAAGAGGAATGGATGGAGGTGGGAAAGAGAGGGACATTGAATGAACCAATCTAGCATGAGCCCCAATTGCACTAGAAAAGACAGACCTAGAAAAAACAGAGAAAGCTCTTTAAAAAACTATTAGCCAGCTTTCACCTTTTTCTCAGTTTTCTATTTTTATTAAAAAAACCGAAAAATAGAATCAGAGAGGATGCCAAACAGACCCTTTAGCTTCTAGCTTTGACTGATAGATTAATGCAACTTACTTAGGACTGCAATTATGCAAAATTTCATGAACAAACAGCCATCTCATAACAATTTAATGAAATCGCAAATCAAAAAAATATTTCATGCATGTGGGTTATGAATTTCAGGGCATGCATAAGATAGAAAGAACATGCAATTATTAAAGTACCTTTAAGGTTATAGTCCCAACAAAGCCAGCTTTGACTGTGACGGGAAGCTTCAAAGAATTCAGTGCTTCAGCTTTCAACTTCAAGTCTTTTAGAACAACATCACCTTTTTTATGAGAAAAAGTTTAATAAGAAAATTATAACATGAAATGAAATGACCAAGTTAATAGGAAACTGCTTTAATTTTTTTTCAAAAAAGTGGTTATATACACTAGAATAACATTTTTATATTTTACTCTATTAACAGCCATTAAGTAAAGATGAAAGATAGTATACTGTTCTAGTTCGGCATTAGAAGCAGCAACAAGAAACATGATAGGTGCATCATATAATACTTCAGTGACATATGAGCATATAGCAGGGTCCATCCAGTGTATACCATAGCTCAAATAGGTTTCTCCAACTTTCATTCAATTAAGCAAGCAAAAATCACCATATAAATTAAGTAGCTCAAATAGGTTGCTTCCGCTATATTGATTTATGAGTTTAATATAAATTTAACAAGCTAATAATATATTTTCTCTTTTTCTAATTGTTTATATGCATAGTTTATAACTTATGTTAAAATGTTAAGTTGAAACTTGAAATAGTTCAAAAATCTGGTTATATAACATACATGAACCAACTATGGTTAGCATTATTGGTTCGATACCCGTACTGTTGCCATAATAGTCAATATTGGCACGGGTCAATTTGTGATACCAGCACTTGGTAATGCAACCCCCCTTCCCCCACCAGGTACTGAGTATCGATTTGCTACTAGTACGGTACAATATGCCAATAACGAGTGGAATAGCTCAATATGGCGAGCCATGGAATCAATTAATGATTAAATGAGTTTGTCTAAGTCCACCCTCCATTGCTGTAGTAATTGTATACCCTAGAAAACCACATAGGCAATATGTCGGTCTACTAAACTTGTTCACCTAAGCTATTTGACAACCACAATCAAAAATTGGCTACAAACTTTAAGGACCAAGCAATACTTCCACAATCAAATGTCTATGTAACACGCCTGCATGATGTATTTGGACCTCTAGCTAGGTGATATATTCAGCCTTATTCAAACTCTTGGTAAGGATTTCTATGGATCTCTAGCTACATAGTATATCAAGCCTCAATCAAACTATCAACAAGGAAAGATATGAATGCTTAATTAAGTGGTCTTTGTGGACCTCATGGATTTATGTGGCTTCTCTATCATAGCAATAAGCATCAATGTAGCCTCACTTACATTAGCATCCAGTTCAGTAGTGAGGATATATGAAGCCATTTATACATCAATGTTGAGAATGATTGACCAAGTGGTATTTGTGCACCTCGAAGATTTATGTGCCCTCTCTTTTATAGAAATAAGCATTAATGTAGCCTCACTTGGATTAGCAATGAGGCTTATGTGACCTCATCCAGTTTAGTAGTGAGGATATATGTGGCCATTTATACATCAATGTTGAGCATTTATAAGGACACGAGGCTATACATACACTTTTATAAGAGAATACAAAACTACATAAAATATGAGTCTTTTATGAAATGTAAAATTATGCTTTCCATATTTGATTAGGAGAAATTATTCGACTTACAATCTTGTACATTCTTTGGACCCTTTGCTAATCTCGTCCTTCAATTCTTTATAACATCATATTTCATATTGTGAAATGGTTTTTCGATGAGCTTGTACTCAAGCTTTCCAGTGATAACTTGACCATGTGTTTCTTTTAAAGTCATTTCTTTTTTTTAGTGGACATTAAATTCTTTGACCACGGTAAAAAGGTTTACTTATTGAACTATGTAGCTCAATCCAGTTATTTTGTGCTCTTCTCAAAGCGAGTGGTGAAACATATATCGGACCAATTAAAACAAAAGGCTGTACATTTTGGAGTAATCTTTGGATCAAGTGATTTTTGAAGAGGCATCAAAAAAACAATTTTTCAATGTTTTGTTAGTGCCATTTAAGGTTCACGATGCCAGTTGTAGTATCCATCCCCATACCCAACTGGTATAGTGTTGGTAGGGTCCAGTTCTTGGTATTGACAGTCGATACAAGAGGCAAACCAAGTATTTTGATTCATGTCTTTTTCAAACTATTCGATGTATTTCGTTTGCTACCGACATGAGTAGATACACCTGGTGCGGACCAATATGCAGTAGTACTACAAATCATGGTGCCCTTCAAAATATAGTGTACAAAAAGGACATCTTATGTTTCTAAGTAGATTTTATTTGAGAGTTATGGATTATAGTACATTTGTAGCGATGCTTTTTTCGATCATAAGTGTTTCTTTTAAGTAAGATTGGCCGAACCAGACCAACCACCTGGTTAGGCCCGTAACAAACTGACCTGATGGAGAACCGAGTCGGTTCAAGTATTAAAATCGGAACCGGCCCCGAACCGACAGGAACAGGTCTCAAACCGGCCACAAAGGGCCGAAACTAGACCGAACTGGTTGAACCGATCGGAACCGGCCGGTACCGTTTAGAACCAACTGATTCCATTCGAACTCGATGCGAACCGTCTGGTTCGCACCGAGTCGCCCCAATTTGGAATCGAGCCCCTCTCCTTTTCTTTGTATTAAAAGAAGATGTTGGAAAGAACCGAGGCCTTTTCAACATTTCTTCTCTATAACTCTAAATGTCTCTCGGCTCTTTCTTCCCTCCAATTTGCAAAATCACACCGATTCAACGCGACTGAAGAAAAATTCAAGCTTAAATAAGGTGTGCTTCATCCCTACTATCTCATTCTCTCTTCTTTCTAAGCTCCAAAAATAGCTCGAAATTTACAAAATAAGAAAAAATCATACTAAAATTTTTGATTTGGACTTGATTTTATAATATGGTTTAGATTTATGAATGATCTTTTTTAATTTTTCGATTATATATAATTTTTAAAAATTAAAAATATACTTTTAGATTAAAAAATCAAAAAATCAAAAATCAAAAAAATCAAAAAAAAATAAAATCAGAAGCGTATTTAGGGGCAAGTTTACTCAGATTCAGAGACTAGGAGCGCGTTCCTTATAGGATAAACATACAAGACTACACCCCTTGGTTAGAGGAGTGGGCCGATCTGCCTTCTGACTATACTAATAATTCAGATATCTACGAAAGGCATCGCCACTCGACGAAATTTTAGATATCAGTATGTATGTTGTATTTTAAATATATATAATTAATTGTATTATTTTATATTTTTCACCACACTAGTTGATTTTAGGATATTTCATGCTTGCAGCATGCAACACCTCACTAATTATTTTATGTTTTGTATCACTTTAAAACAACAAGATGCATCATTTAGGTTAAACCGAAATTATAGAAATATCAAAAAAAAATTAAAAAAATATCAAATTAGACTTAAAATTATTGAAAAAGTTGAAAAAGATTAATTACCAATTAATTAAACTTGAAAAACTCAAAAAAAAGGGTGTGCCGGTTCGAAACTGACATGTCCAAGCATATCATGTGTCGGTACACTACCGGTTACCAACCTGCCCACCGACCGATATGAGTCCCGATACCGATTCGGTGGGCTTTGTTTTTGAGGCTTATTAAACTTTCATGTTACTTTTGATTAATTATAATCATTATAATTAATCAAAAGTACACTATCGGTTACCAACCTGCCCACCGACCGATATGAGTCCCGATACCAATTCGATGGGCTTTGTTTTTGAGGCTTATTAAACTTTCATGTTACTTTTGATTAATTATAATCATTATAACTCATGATTCGAACAAGTATGGTCTCAAGCATGATATATATACCACTTTAAGAGACACCATTCTAGCCAAACAAATAAATTTTAAAAGACTACTCTAATAACTAGTACACAAGGTAAAAGAAGCAAGAAATGAAATCTACGTCGCCATACCCACTACCCACCAATCAGACCAAACATCACAATGGCAACTTCAATGACCTAAGAGTTTGAAGTTAACTAATTTAAAAATTATCATCCCTTTACATTATAGATGCAATAGGATCATGTCTGACTCGTAAAACCCAAAGGTTATGAAATATGCAAAAGATCCTTTTGGCCTTGAAAATAGTTCCATGTTCTTCAAGATATAATATCCACTTTGCAAGCAGGGGTAAAAAAAGAACCACTGATCAGCAATGTGAAATGAACATCAAACCAAAGGCCTTTCAATGTTTGTTTATCTCACTGGAGTTATGAAGACAGAAGCATTTGTATTTTATAAAAAAAGGATAAAGAGTAGAAAGATTAAATTTTAAAAATATGCAAAAGAACAAAATACAAATAGAGGTTCATATACAGGAATTAGGATAAAAGGTGGCATACAGTCTGCAGGTTAACATGTTTGGGATGACACAGAGCATCCACATATATAAAACAACATCGATGTTGCATATAACCAGAAAGATGCATAGGGAGAAAAGAAAAGTGAAGCAACTACTGTAATAAATAATGTACAGACCTTTCCATACACTTATTCTAAGCGCTTCAATTGAAAGTCCTTCAACATATTCTCCCAAATATTTTCGAAGCAAATACAAGACCTATCATGAGAGAGATGTCAAGCATCAAATTTCACCAACAAAAGGCACTATAATATTATCTTCACCACATCTAACAGCATATAAACAGAATATTGAAACCACGCGAAGTTTCAATGCCATAAACAGTAAACTAGTCAATTGTAATAGATAGAAAGAGAGGGAGAAACAAAAGAGGGAAGAAGAAGAGAGAGAAATCAGTTGCAAATATATATATATATATATATATATATATATATATATATATATATATATTGCATCTATGACAACCAACTCATGTACCAGACATTCAGAGAAAAGCAAAACTTTGTTGTAATTTTTCTTCTCCAAATGCAAAATCAAATTATGTTGAAGATCTAAGAACACACACATGGTTGATATCTTAAGCAACCACTCACACTGGCTGTTTTAACATTCAATAATGATATGCATGATGCTAGAATAGGGGATACTGTTGAAAGAAGCTAGTCTAATAATGACCTCCAACATGATTAAAATGAACTTTAAAATATTGTGACATCCATGTGCATGTACCAAAATTGTTTTACACCACTTATTTGGTTAAGGAGTCCTGCCTAGGCACAAAGGCCACCACACTACAAAAGCAACTAAGGTGTATGTCAACTCTAAATAAGATCATCCAAGAACCTATATTCTACTTAGAACTTATCTGGGTTATATAATGTTCCAAGGCATAATTAAATTAGTTGAGCTTCATGCTGAAACACTGTGTAGGCCACACTAGTTCAGAAACTCAAGCCATTCACCAAGTACCAGAGATCTTGAAATACATGTAGACTAATTCCAGCAGTCCGTATAGTTAAAAACACTAGCTTCAAAAGAGAATTTTGTTACATTACCAAAAAGTTTTCATTTAATAATCATTTTGATCCATAGGAAATAAGTCTCCAAGACATGGAGTTAAGCTAGAAAAATGTGGAATTTGGGCTGGAAGGAATGCAATTTCCAACTTTTGCCCTTCCAACTTTTGGTTTGCATAACAAGTAACAGAATATCAATTCACTGGATCACCATTCCCTCTAAAGAAAGTAATTTTGGTTCCATTTTAGATGGAAGGAATCATTTCTATTCCTATGGAAATGAATTAAATTTTTGTTATGACTTAATTATGAGCGTTTATGATACAAAGTAAATTAACTAGTAGTTTAAGTTAGACATTTATTATGCATGGAGTGTCTAACACTTTTTTTAATAATACATGTTAAATTCAAGGTTTCAATGGCACCCATATCCCCAGATAATGGGCCCACTTCAAAGCCATTAATTTCCATTAATAACACAAATAAAAACTACTATTTGCACAAACTTAGATTGGATTTATTCAGGAACAAAATATTAGTTGTTACAACGACCATTTTTCAGCCATTATAACAGAAAATAACAGATAATAGTTAACACTTAAGGTGTACCATAAGAGGCCATGCTTAAATAACAACAGATCAGCTGTACTTAAGAAGGGGCCCAAAAGGCTCAAAGAGACAAATGCCACATCTGCATATCATGTGGCAATGATTAATTTGAAAATAAAATCATAATAAGGCATTTTTGGTATAGATTAATCAGATCTGCTGGTTTTGCCATAATCCAAATGCCAAGAAATTCTCTAGATTCTCCTTTGACCATAATTGGAAGAACATAAGGCACCTCTAGTAGAGAGGACCATGAAATCTACCATTTTTGTCAAATCAAAATTATTGATTTATGAAGAGGTTGTTTCTTTCTTGATATTTTCTTCTCTCTGTCTTCTACTAATTTGTGATGATCTCACGAATCAAAAATATCATGAGGGGGTATAATTTAGAGGTCTTCTTTAGTAAGGATGGAGATGTTAAGCCCTACAAATATTAATAACCCATGTATTGGCCCCTTTAGAGAAATGGAATTAGATTAGGCTTATTTTCCACAATCAATTCCCTAATACAAGTTGTGTGTTATTTTTATTCATACTATCATACCCACTCAGGTTTTTGGGGACAACAATTCCTGACTTAATGAAGGCAATGTGATCGTTGTTTCTGAGCATTCTCATAGAACATGGAGGTAGGATTGCTTTGGCATTCACCCCCTTCCAGACCCAATCTGGCCATCTTCTAAATGACCTCTTTGATAGCCATATCTCAGGATCCTAGCTAACATCATGGAGTTCAACACTGTCACGCACTCAAGCTCTGCTTTAACCAGTTAAGATACATATTGTATGCTTCATTTGGAGTATGCAACCATGTTCCAAACAGTAATTTTAATTAATCAAAAGAAATATCTGCTCTAGACCGCACGGCAGACAGGATTGAACCCCACAAGCTTCCAGTCACACTAGAAAGGCATAAACTGTAGGGCAGACTCTATGCTCTCTATGCAATGCGAAGAAATCTAAAACTACTTCCTTAGGCTATCATCACCAACATCCCGATACGAAGGTTTATCCTGAAGCAAGCACGCGACTGACCCTAATCGAACGCAAAGTCTAAGCAAAATACCCATCAACACATGGCATATAACATCCGAAATTCAAAAGAAGCATATCGTCCATTGAATGGGGAAACTTATTCATAGAATTCATAGAAGCATGATACAAACAAAATATTTCCTCTTTCTGCTTTCATCTACGAAAATATCCCAATTTAGTGACCAAAACAGAAGCAAGAAGAAGGACAAGAATCTTACGTGGGCCTCAAACATCTGGCCACCGCTATCGGATCGAATCGAAGCGATTTGTCAAGCTCTGAGGAGGACTTCCGCACCCCAGCAGCCGATAATGGCCACGGATCAACGATCGATCGGCAAAGAAGAGGGCGGTGATGATAGGGACTCGGATTCCGGCGGCGAGGAGAGCTCCGCGCAGGGAAGGGAAGGGAGGGAGGAAATGGGGGAAGCGGACACAAAAAATCAGTCGACGGGAGAGAGATGGCGGATCTTTCGGGGCACGGACGAGCGGCCTTGGGAAAAAGGCAGACGGATTCCATTTAATAACCGACTATGAAGCCGGTTCGAATCGGGTTGATCGACCAGATCCGGTCCATCTGTGCTGTCAATAGATTATAACTCGGGTTCCGGGTCGATCGACCTGATCGGGCTCATCATAGCTCGTAGCTAACCGACCCAAAAAAACAGCCGGGGCTCGTTTGGTTTGCGGAAAATGGATGGAGGAAAGTATAGTCAACATAAAAATAATAAGATGCTTATTGTTTGATTAAAATTTTCAAAAAAAAGATAAAAAAAATATATTTTAATAGAAATATAATTCCCACATTTCATAGAAAAGTCTTTTCCATTAAAAACATGGAAAGGTTACTTTTCCGCGAGCCGGAAATCACTCCATTTTTATTTTTTTTTCAAAAAGGTCTTTCAGCATTAAAGAGACATTAAAGACCTAATTTTTATTAAGAATATAATAGGAATTACGCATAACTTTTTCTGAAAAGTGGATGGTCAACCAAACATAAGCACTCTAAAAATCTGTTACTTTTCCATGGTAAACCAAACATGCCAAAAGTATTTTTCTAGGCATCCTCTTTACAAGAATCTACTTTCCAAAAACCATATTTCTAAGAGGAAAAATGCTTCCCGCGAACCAAACGAGCCCTAAGAGATTGTTTGATTCCTCATGTCCGTCTGGGCGAGCGAGTGCATCAATTTGCATGAGCTTCGAGGTCGAACACCTCGTGCATGCATGAAGAATGAGGGACTAAAAAGGAAAGTCAGGAACGAGGTCGGTGGGATGGACAACTCATTGGATCTACCTTAGAAAACATTTTATGAAGATCCTCGAGTTGCCGAAGGAGCATGAAAGCACAGCAATCTTGTAAAAGGTGGTGGTTATTTCTCGGAGCTTGGATTGGCACATTCCAATTGAATGGGTGGCCCACGAGATGATGGTGCATGGGAAACTTCAATATAAGGTGGAGATGTTTCTCCTAACTGAAGACCACCATATCATCCAATTCAAGTTTGAGGAGGATCAGAACAGTGCTCTCTTGGTGGCCCCTCGGTGGTTGCAAGCCAGTTGATGGCGATGGAGCCTTGCGTTGCTAACTTTATCCTAGGAAGGAATGTTGTCAAGTCAGTGGTGATGTGGTTGAGATTGCCGAAACGTTTCCTAGAATACTAGGACAAGGCGACTATCCTTTAGATTGCTGCGACCGTCGGCCAACTGCTAGCCATGGGCAGCTTCATCGATCAATTGAAGAAATTGGGCAATGCGATGGTGGAGGTGACCATTGATGCTATTGAACCCTTAAAGCTAGGGATCCAAATCAAGGGAAGAAATTGGGCATATCGATGACGATCTCAAATTCCCGTTATCGGAGCTGCTGATGGATGTGGGAGATTTGACAGATAAGAACAGCTCCTCGGCACCAATGTTGGTGGAGGTGAGCGATAGCTTAAGGGATAGTGGCGAACATGATACCAACATGAAGGAGCAGGATCGATGGCTCATTTTTGGCCCCTAGCTTGCAAAAGCAAGGATCTGGTCACATAGGGCGGCAAAGGGGACACCAAGAGTGAGGAAGACGTCCGAGTCTACATCGAAGTCATCTGGGTTGGGTTCCTTCACATCTTAGCCAAACTCGTTTCAGAATTGGTCGAGTTCATCCGATTCGCCACCAGACTCAGGCGAGCAGCAAAAACCCATGAAAGTTGCATGCCATTGATCACCCCTAAAGAACAGGGCGATTAAGGATAGCTAGCAGCAGGGGATAGATCTGACTCAGTCCGAAATCGATGCTAGGTCCAGCTTTGACCCACTAAGGGAGCTGAGCATGAAG
The DNA here is from genome assembly GCF_009389715.1 of Phoenix dactylifera. NCBI lineage: Eukaryota > Viridiplantae > Streptophyta > Magnoliopsida > Arecales > Arecaceae > Phoenix > Phoenix dactylifera. Next base: position 14,697,457 of record NC_052401.1, on the reverse strand, counting down.
CTAATGGGGCCGGCCCAGAAGAAGAGCCACGTGGTCCAGACGTGATTATGGCGAATGCAGGCATGGGCTGCACTAACCTCAAATGGCTTAGAAGCCCAATGACTGGGGAGGGTGCTGACACGGGCCATCATGCAGCAGGCTTGGGCCCTACGACTAATGCAATGGTGATTGACCCAACATGCCTCAAGGACTTGGTGCAATCAAAGGAACCGAGCTAAATGGTTTAATCAGATCGAGTTCCTGTGAGGACCGGGCAGTGGTCTCCAACATGTCCCCTTCTCACCATTGAAGTCGAGGAATGGCCCGACGACAAGGCAGTCAACCACGATGGCACCTGTTCTCCTTCTGGAGATGCCGAGAAGTGCTTCAACTGAATGGGAGGCAAGAGCCCTGGGGATGCACCCCCTATCTGATGAAGGGAACGGGGGCACAATGATGGAGGAGTTGGCACCGTTGTCGGTAGGACCTAAGGAGCCAATCTATAGGGTGGCAACAAGCAACAAAGAGGCCATCTAAGGACATCAACAACAACTATTCTCTAGTGAGTCTAGGGAGCATGCGTTGACAGTGATGAGGATGAAGGCAAATTAGATTTGGGCAAGCAGACTAGGGTACCTAATTGTGGGCTGGCCCAACTTAAGGAGCAAGAACCTATGGCTGAGGGTCAGCCTGCAGTGGAGTAGGCTCCACTAGTGTCCCAGGTGTTAGAATAAAGATTCTTGTTTGGAATTGTAGGAGGGCTAGTAAGCCCTTCTTCGCCTCCTGATTTAGAATATTGTTGCAATCATATGACCCAGAGGTCCGCTTGTTGTTTAAGATGCAACTATCTGTGAGAAGTCTTCATCGGATACAACGATGATGGTTCCCTGCATCTTGAGGTTCCTATGCCATTGAATTCTAGGGATTAGTGGAGGGGATTATTGTTGTTTGGAAGCATGGTGCGGCTACTATGGATATCTTCCACAACTATGCCCAACAAGTATTAGTGGTTATTTCAAAGCTTAATAAATCTTTTTAGGTTTTGTTAGGTGTGTGTGTGCTAGCACTCACTATAGGCAAAGGAGAGTGTTGTGGCTGAGGTGTCCAACTTGATTAGGCAGGGTATCCTAGCCATGGTTGCTAACAATTTTAACTAGATCCATGGGCCCTAGGAGAAGAGAGGATGCAAAGCCTATACTGAAAAAGTTGAGATCAAGAAATTTCATGATTTTATTGGAGCTAATTGTTTGATTGATCTTGGCTTCTCTGGGATGAGATTCACCTAGTGCAACAACCAGACTAGCGGTGCTAAAGTTTGGGAGAGGATTGATAGGGCTCTGGCCACGGCAAGCTGGATCTAACACTTTTTCACTTACTAGGTTCATCAGCTTCCTCGAATTGCTTCAGATCACTGTCTCGTTTTGATTAGCACCATTGCTAGTGATGAGAGCACAAAAGTGCGATCTAAGTACAAATTAACTTAGCCTAATGCTAGCAAAATAATGATAAATGATAGGTGTTAACATTTGCATGATTAAATATTTTATCCATAGCACTTATTATAATTTTTATTATTATTTTATACAAATTCATTTCTTCCCAGCTGCAGAACAGATCCTAGCTCTTCTTTAGCCCGCCTCACGCGTGAGCCAGCTCTCCCGAGTTCCAGCCACATCAGCCTTCTCAGATCCAGCGCGTCCCAGTTCAAGCTCCACGCCCGCATCCCAAAGCTCCTAGTGCCCTGTGGTCGTTCCGTGCGTATCATCCGAATCCCATGGCGCCTCCCAACAACATCGCTAGCATCCCGTGGCATTCATGAGCCAGCATCTGTTTCTCCCAGCCGTTCGTGAGCATCTCAAGCACCCAATCGTCCGCGTCCCAGAGCTTCACAGCGACCGTGATCCCAACGTCCGAATCCCAGCTCCTATCAGATCCCCTTTCTTCCGCTTCTCCCGCAAGCCAGAGCATGCAATCCCCATCTGAGATCGCATCCAAGATTCCAGCATCCCCAGATCTTCAGCCGTCCACGTTCGAGCTCCTCACGAACGCACGCGTCTTCCGCCTCTTCCCAGCGATTTTCTAGCTTCCGAATCCCAGTAATCACGTTCCACCTTCGTCTCCGCTTCATCCATCTGTGCATCCCATCATCCCAGCTGTCCATGTCACGCTCATCTCCACGTATCCCGTGGGATCAGGGATCCATCGCAAGGGTATAAATGAGGCTTCCGCTCGGCTGGGGGGAGCTCATTCTCTCCCATTCGAAAAACAGAACATCAGCCGTTGTGAAAGAAAAAAAAAAGAGAGGAAGAAACAGGGCATGCCCTGTTCTTCCGAAAAGAAATTAAAAAAAAGAGGGAGAGGCTAATATTTTAATGGAGGGCTGATATCTTGTGAAGGGTGATGGAGGAACCTTTGATGTCTTATTTTCTTTCAAGTAAATTCTGAACAATTGATCTCTTTGATTTACATCTATTCATATGTTTTTGATTCTTGCATGTTTATTTATGAGATAGATCTTTTATGGTTTATATTTCTTGATTCATGGATTATTTCGATGTTTGATTTGTCGTAGACGTAATCGGCACGATAAATGCTTAGATCTTGAATTCATATTTTCAAATTGTATACTCCATGATTAGAACTATTCTATCCGATTGATCCTTAATCAAGAATCGCAGAATTTAATTGTTGAAAATAATATCATCGAAGGGGATCCCAGATCCCTACACTATCTTAATCTATCCAAATTTCAATTCTTTGTTTACTGATTTATTTTCTATTACAAAACATCATCTTTATCCACAAATTTATTGAATTAATTAATCTAAAATTATATTAAATAATCTAATATATTTCGTTCCCTGAGGATTCGACCTCGGACTCCCGAGATTTTACTACTTGTGCGATTCTCCTGCACTTGGAAGAACAATTTTATTTTTGCATCAAGTTTTTGGCGCCGTTGCCGGGGAACGGCTGATTTATTAGTATAATTTTAGATTTAATTAGTACTTTAGTAGTTAGTCTTTTCCTTTCGAAAACAAAAAAAAAAAAATTCTTTACTGCTGTTTTTTATTCCCTACATAGTCTGCATCAAACTCGATATCAAAGTAATTAACCGTCTGATTGAACTCAAATTTGGTCGTCAGGTGCAGGACCTGTGTTTCGTTCATCTGAACGGTCTGATTGATATTCTGAGACTTTTAAGACCATTAGATTAATACGAAATCTTGCTGCTTTCTGTTTTAAATTTTCTGCATTTAATTGTTTTAGAATCAGAATTTTATTGTTATCATATCTCATTAACCCTTGTTGCTAATTGAAAATTTAAGAAAAAAAACTTTAAGAAAAGATCGAGGGTGATTATTCAAAAAATTAAAAAAAAAAGAAAAACCTAAAATTTCAAATTTCAAATTTCAGAATTCAAATTTCAAACTTCAACTCATAAAATTTAAAAAAAATAAATAAATAATTTGCTTGATCACTTATTCAATGAAATTTAATGTCATGTCATAAAACATTAAAAAAAAAAATCTCTTGATTGTTGCATATAGTATAAGGCATCAGCATAAAATATTCTAAGGGCTGAATCCATTTAAAAAGATAAGGTCGGGATTTCATCACTCGTCCTTAGCCCAAAAATCAGCCCATTGCATAAATATCCTAAGCTTAACTAAAATCAACTAGACGTTGGCCCCTAAGGACATTCGAGCTCAATAAGATGAAGACCACCGAAAGTTGCACCAATTTCGTTCTGTGGCTTAGTTGATGTCTAGGCAAGCTTTGTCCCTATAAGGGAGACAGTTCATCTGTTCGAGGCAAGTGGGTTTTAAGTGGGACCTTTGCGAACGCATCGTGACCCCTCCACTTACCTGGGAGCTTACCTGGTCAACTCGGTTCATTAGACCGGATTGGAGGCTTAGGTGCCCTCTTCAAACCAGTTAGGAGCTGTCTAGAAATTTAAGAAAAACATTAGAAATTGAGGTGTAATGTTTAGTTGCATGTTTGATTATGAATAGATTTTTGTTTTAGGGTGTAGTTTTAGGGTATCTTTAGTTAGTACTTATATTTATATTTATTTTTTAAAAAAAACATAAAAAAATTTAATTAAATTTTGTATGCTAGGTTGGAATAGGGACGACACCGGTCGATTAAGTCGTACAACTTTAGATCATCCCTTAGGACGCATCCTTGAAATTCCTTCGCAGTATCTCACACCTTGTGAGATGGCAAATTTTCCTGATGATGTAGGAAGTCACCATGGTGATGAAGGTAGACCTCCAGTTATGACACTTCGACAATACTTACATCCCACTAGGACTAGTCAACCTTCATGCATGATTATTCCTGAAAATGTAGGACACTTTGAAATCAAACCAGGAGTAATTCAATTGCTGCCCAAGTATCATGGAATGGAATCCGAGAACCCTTATCTTCACCTTAAGAATTTTGAGGAAATTAGCATCACATTTAGAGTGCCAAATGTATCAGAAGACGTCCTTAAATTGACCTTGTTTTCTTTTTCCTTAAAGGATAAAGCCAAAACATGGCTGAACTCCTTGAGACCTAGATCGCTAGGAACATGGCATGATATGCAAAGAGAATTCCTGAAAAAATTCTTTCCTGCACAAAGGACTAACTTTTTCAAAAGGCACATTAGTAATTTCCAACAAAAAGACCATGAAACATTTTGTGAATGCTGGGAGAGATTTAAAGATTTGCTTCTCTCTTGTCCTCATCATGGGTTTGAAACATGGAGAACCATTAGTTTCTTTTACGAAGGGTTGTCTCCACAGTTAAAATAATTTATAGAGACTATGTGCAATGGTCTATTTTTGGAAAAGCAACCCGATGAGGCATGGGACTATTTAGATTCTCTCGCAGAGACTGCACAATTATGGGATATAGGGGATAGAGTGAATAAACTCTTACCTAAGCCTACTAGCGTTGGACACGGGGGCCTTTACAACCTTAGTACTCAGGATGATATTCAGGCTAAAATGGCAGCCCTTACTAGGAAGGTAGAGGAAATTGAACTTAGAAGGATTGAATCCGTCAAGATCGTAGAACATAACAGCGAGTGTTGTAGGATTTGTGAGATGCCTGGCCATCTCACCACTGATTGCCCCACAATACCCGCATTCAAGGAAGTCTTGCACGATCAAGCCAATGTTATGAATACCTATCAAAAATCTTTCAATAATCCTTTTTCGGGTACTTACAACCCTGGATGGAAGAACCATCCAAATTTCAGGTGGAGGAATGACCAACCTCAACAAGTATATAACCCAACTCCTCCACCTCTGCAACCTCATTATGCACATGCACCCCCTCAAAAATCCATTCTCGAAGAAACTTTGCAATCTTTCATGCAAGGTCAAGCTAAAATCAATGATGAATTAAGAAATCAACTAACAACGCTGACCACTGCTTTAAGTGCTCAAGAGAAAGGTAAGCTACCAGCTCAACCACAACCTAATCCTCAAGTCTATGGCGGTAGCAATGCATCATCTTCAACTTCGCATAAAGAACAAGCAAAGAGTATAATAACTTTACGAAGTGGAAAGGTTATTGACCGACCAGTCCCAGAACAAACACAAGTCATACCTGATTCTGACCCTCCCAAGACAAAAGAAAAGGATAATAAAGAAACTGAAGCACCAACATCTACTGAAAAAATTGAATGTCCTTTTCCTGCACCATTTCCACAAAGATTAAAGCCCTTGCAAAAGCTTGAACCAAACTCTAAAATTCTTGAGCTTTTTAAGCAAGTAAAAATCAATGTACCTCTTCTTGATGCAATCAAACAAGTGCCTTCCTATGCAAAATTTTTAAAAGATTTGTGCACTGTCAAGCGTCGTTTAAATGTCAAGAAGAAGGCATTTCTGGCTGAAAATGTGAGTGCAATTTTACAGCATAACATTCTTCCTAAATATAAGGATCCAGGTTACCCAACTATCTCATGCATCATTGGCAATTTTAGGATTGAGCGAGCATTGCTAGATTTAGGAGCGAGTGTGAACTTGTTGCCATATACGGTATATGAGCAACTCGGTTTGGGTGAGTTGAAGCCAACAACTGTCACCTTACAATTAGCTGACAGGTCAGTAAAGGTTCCTAGAGGGATTATCGAAGATGTGTTGGTCCAAGTAGACAAGTTCTATTTTCCTGTTGACTTTATCGTACTGGACACACATCCGGCTTCCAATTCACCATCTCAGATTCCGGTCATCTTAGGACGTCCATTCCTTGCAACTTCTAATGCATTGATCAATTGTAGGAATGGTGTCATGAAGCTTTCTTTTGGCAATATGACCTTGGAACTGAACGTCTTTAGTATAGGTAAACAACCCAGTGATCATGAAGAAAGTAAAGAAGTTGAATGGGTTGAAACCATTGCGGAAGAATATTTGTTAAAAGAAATATTTACTGAATCGGCCGACAATGGTTTGATAGATTGGTGTTCTGAAGGTACTGCTGATGATATGGTCCCACCTATTTTAGATAACTCGGATGTCATGATGGTCAATGGGTGGAGACCGAGAATAGAGGAATTTGAACAGTTGCCACCTCAAAAAGCAAAGATAGTACCATCCCATGAACAAACACCTAAGCTCGAGTTGAAACCTTTACCGAAGGAACTCAAGTATGCCTTTCTTGGACCCGGGGACACATTTCCTATAATCATCTCATCTGATCTGGATCATGCCCAAGAAAGAAAATTACTTGGTATTCTAAAGAATTATAAGGGAGCTTTAGGATGGTCTATTGCCGACTTGAAGGGGATTAGCCCTTTAATTTGCAGGCACCGGATATATTTGGAGGACAATGCCAAAACCACAAGGCAAATGCAACGTAGGTTGAATCCTACGATGAGAGATGTGGTTAAAGCAGAAGTCCTCAAGTTGCTTGACGTGGGTATTATTTACCCAATTTCCGACAGTAAATGGGTAAGTCCTACTCAAGTCGTTCCTAAGAAGTCGAGTCTGACGATAGTCAAAAATGAGTAGGGTGAACTAGTTCCAACTCGTGTTCCGACGAGTTGGCGCATGTGTGTTGACTACCGAAAATTGAATTTGGTCACTAGGAAGGATCACTTTCCCCTACCCTTCCTAGACCAAGTTTTGGAAAGAGTTACAGGACACAAATTCTATTGTTTTCTCGATGGCTATTCCTGATACTACCAAATCGTAATTTCACCGAGGATCAAGAGAAGACTACCTTCACTTGTTCTTTTGGCACATTCGCTTTCCATCGGATGCCATTCGGATTGTGTAATGCACCTGCGACATTCCAAAGATGCTTGCTCAGCATTTTTGAAGATATGAATGAGAAATTTTTAGAAGTGTTTATGGATGATTTCTCTATTTTTGGCGACTCTTTTGATGATTACCTGTCACATTTACAAGCAGTCTTAGCTCGATGCATGGAAAAGAATCTGATACTGAATTGGGAGAAATGCCACTTCATGGTGCCAAAGGGAATTGTCCTAGGACATATTGTTTCATCGAAGGGTATGGAAGTTGATAGAGCTAAGATTGACCTAATCGCCAAGCTACCTGCACCCAAGACGGTTAGAGATGTTAGATCATTTTTGGGTCACGCAGGATTTTATAGGAGGTTCATCAAGGACTTTAGTGTCATAGCTCGACCATTATGTAACCTCCTATCCCTTGATACACCGTTTAATTGGACTGAAACCTGTCAAGAGGCATTCGAAAAGTTGAAGTCTATGCTTAGCACTGCACCCATCGTGCGACCACCTGATTGGTCATTACCTTTTGAGATCATGTGCGATGCTAGTGCCTATGCGATAGGAGCTGTCCTGGGACAACGCAAGGATAATAAGCCATATGTCATTTACTATGCAAGCAAAATTTTAAATGATGCTCAAATGAATTACACCACCACCAAGAAGGAATTGCTTGCAGTAGTATTTGCATTAGACAAATTTCGCTCTTATATCCTTGGTGCTCCTATTATTATCTTTACAGATCATACAACGCTAAAATATTTACTAGATAAGAAAGAGGCCAAACCATGCTTAATACGATGGATACTTCTACTCCAAGAATTTGACATCACTATCAAAGATAAAAAGGGAGTAGAGAATGTGGTTGCTGACCATTTATCACGGCTAGTTGTTCATGATTTGGTGCCACAGTTGCCCATCAAGGACTCGTTCCCTGAAGAGCAATTGTTTGCACTTTCTACTATGCCATGGTATGCTGATATTGTAAACCTTCTTGTCACGAACCGGATGCCGGAGCATTGGGGATCGAATGATAAGAATAATTTCTTGCGTGAAGTAAGGAGTTATTATTATGATGCCCCCTATTTGTTCAAGTATTGCAATGATCAAATCTTTAGAAGATGCATACCGGATCATGAGATACAAAGTGTACTCTCTCTTTGTCATGCCAGTGCTTGCGGAGGACACTTTGCATCTAAGAAAACGGCAGCTAAGGTGTTACAATGTGGTTTTTATTGGCCTACACTATTTAAAGATGCCCACGAGTTCTGTAGGACATGTGACCCATGTCAACATGTTGGAAGTCTAACTCGTAGGCAAATGATGCCTCTTCAGCCCATTACTGCTATTGAAATTTTTGACATGTGGGGCATCGATTTCATGGGCCCATTCCCACCATCTTTTGGATATGAGTACATTTTGGTTGGTGTTGAGTATGTGTCCAAATGGGTAGAAGCTGTGTCTTGTTGAACAAATGACCACAAACCAGTTTTAAAATTTCTTAAAGAAAACATATTTTCTAGGTTTGGGATGTCCAAGGTTATAATTAGTGATGGGGGAAAACATTTTTGTAATAAGCCTTTTGAGATCCTATTACGAAAGTATGGTATCACCCATAGAATTGCAACTCCTTATCACCCGCAGACTAGTGACCAAGTAGAGTTAGCCAATCGGAAGATTAAACGAATTTTAGAGAAAATGGTGAATCCATCATGCAAAGACTGGTCTTTAAAACTTTCTGACGCATTATGGGCTTACCGTACTGCTTATAAAACTATTCTTGGTATGTCCCCGTATCGGCTAGTCTATGGAAAAGCATGTCATCTACCTGTTGAAATAGAGCATAAATCGTATTGGGCCATTAGAAAATTAAACTTTGAACTGTCAGATGCTGGTTTCGCTAGAAAATTACAATTAAGTGAATTGAATGAAATTCGTCGGGATGCGTATGACAATGCTAGACTCTGTAAAGAACGAATGAAAATTAGGCATGATAAATCAATTCTAAGAAAATCTTTTGAACCTGCACAAAAAGTTCTTTGTTATGACTCTCGCTTACATCTGTTTCCTGGAAAGTTACGATCAAGATGGACAGGTCTTTTCATTGTAAAAACTGTTTTTCCACACGGGGCAGTTGAAATTGAGAATCCACAGGATGACAAAATTTTTAAGGTAAATGGACACAGATTAAAATCTTTTCTTAAAAATTTTGCAGATGAAGAGGACTCCTTTCCCTTGGAGGAGCCTTTTTATGACTGAGCATGACGGCCAAGGTTTGTATATATTAGTTAGAATTAAATTTTTTCTTTTATTTCTAGTTTTCTTCTTATTTTGTAGGTCTTCTTTTCTGAAAAACAACAGCTCAAGGTATTCTTCTTCTCTCTATTATTTTCTCTATTGTCTCTCATATATAGTTTTCTTGCATTTTTTACATTGAGGACAATGCAATGTTTTAGTTGGGGAGAGGGAAATATTTTGATCAAAAAAAAAAACTTGTTTTTGCATTTGATTTATTACTTTCTTTTCTGAGCAATTGCACATGTATTTTCATATTGAGTTTGTGCAACTATTAAGGCAAGGAACACATGCATACTATGATTATTAGATCCCCACACGTGTACTTAATGATAATAGGAAGGCCTCAGGAGTTCATATTTATTAACTGCATTTTTGTTAGCTTTATCCGTAAAAGAAGTATGAGTATCCTTGTTCGTACCATAAGGTTCATGATTTGGTTTTCACATAAAGATAGAGGTTGAATATCCCAGTTAGATTACTTAGGTACCTTATGATCCGACCTTGGTTGACCTATAGTCACGATGCAGTCACATATATAATAAAAATATCTATATGGTTCAGCCTACCATCTCTTTTCTTGCATGATAATTAAAAAAAAAAATCCTTATGATGACAAGTCTGGCCTCGTGGCGTAGTCTGGTTCGAGCAATTAAGTCCAAGGGGTGTTTCACCTAATGTCTTGAGCCAACTGGATCGAGAGTCATTGGCTGAAAGCTCGCTACATGGACCTTACTAGAGCCTAATGGGGTTGGACTATTATAATTGTCATTTGTGTTTAAAAATAAAAATAAGCATGAATAGGGTTGGTCGGACTGAACCTAGTGACATGTGGTAATGACTGGTTTTGACTCCATTGTGTTGGACCTCTGTGTACCCGGGTTGTTTAGTTGGGATTGATAGCTCTTTCTTTATATGCGAACCATTCTTGACAAATTTAGACAACATGTGATATTCTGAAAATTTGATGGATCAGGTTCTAACAAATTGTAGAATATACTTGTGAACTTGAGTAGTGCACCTAAAACTCAGGCGGTGCCCTATTGTGGTGGAGGTATTAGTACTCTGAGAAAGTCATACTATTTTATGCACACTGCACTTTTATATTTTCCTTGCTTTGATAGTTGCCATGCTTGAAAATATATATTAATTAATTACATGTGTATTAGCTTAAGATTTATTTCATATTTTTATTATAATCTCATGTCATATAATTCATGATGTTTGTGGGTAACATCCCTGAAAACCATCACGAGACAACACTCGTCCACTAGGGTAACCTAGGGGTTTAACGGCTTGTTGCACGTGCTAAGTGCAATCGTGATTCCTACGAAAGTGAGTGCTTATCTTAATTTTATGCAATTAGTTCTAATAAAACATCAAAGGATCAACCAACACCTTTTGCACTCTCATTTTATTATATGCTTGTTAATTGCTAGAGACTAGCAATAAGCTAGTTGGGGGGTGTGATGAGAGCACAAAAGTGCGATCTAAGTACAAATTAACTTAGCCTAATGCTAGCAAAATAATGATAAATGATAGATGTTAACATTTGCATGATTAAATATTTTATCCATAGCACTTATTATAATTTTTATTATTATTTTATACAAATTCATTTCTTCCCAGCTGCAGAACAGATCCTAGCTCTCCTTTAGCCCGCCTCACGCGTGAGCCAGCTCTCCCGAGTTCCAGCCACATCAGCCTTCTCAGATCCAGCGCGTCCCAGTTCAAGCTTCTACGCCCGCATCCCAAAGCTCCTAGTGCCCTGTGGTCGTTCCGTGCATATCATCCGAATCCCATGGCGCCTCCCAACAACATCGCTAGTATCCTGTGGCATTCATGAGCCAGCATCTGTTCCTCCCAGCCGTTCGTGAGCGTCTCAAGCACCCAATCGTCCGCGTCCCAGAGCTTCACAGCGACCGTGATCCCAACGTCCGAATCCCAGCTCCTATCATATCCCCTTTCTTCCGCTTCTCCCGCAAGCCAGAGCATGCAATCCCCATCTGAGATCGCATCCAAGATTCCAGCATCCCCAGATCTTCAGCCGTCCACGTTCGAGCTCCTCACGAACGCACGCGTCTTCCGCCTCTTCCCAGCGATTTTCCAGCTTCCGAATCCCAGTAATCACGTTCCACCTTCGTCTCCGCTTCATCCATCCGTGCATCCCATCATCCCAGCCGTCCGTGTCACGCTCATCTCCACGTATCCCATGGGATCAGGGATCCATCGCAAGGGTATAAATGAGGCTTCCGCTCGGCTGGGGGGAGCTCATTCTCTCCCATTCGAAAAATAGAGCATCAGCCGTTGTGAAAGAAAAAAAAAAGAGAGGAAGAAACAGGGCATGCCCTGTTCTTCCGAAAAGAAATTAAAAAAAGAGAGGGAGAGGCTAATATTTTAATGGAGGGCTATATCTTGTGAAGGGTGATGGAGGAACCTTTGATGTCTTATTTTCTTTCAAGTAAATTCTGAACAATTGATCTCTTTGATTTACATCTATTCATATATTTTTGATTCTTGCATGTTTATTTATGAGATAGATCTTTTATAGTTTATATTTCTTGATTCATGGATTGTTTCGATGTTTGATTTGTCGTAGACGTAATCGGCACGATAAATGCTTAGATCTTGAATTCATGTTTTCAAATTGTATACTCCATGATTAGAACTATTCTATCCGATTGATCCTTAATCAAGAATCGCAGAATTTAATTGTTGAAAATAATATCATCGAAGGGGATCCCAGATCCCTACACTATCTTAATCTATCCAAATTTCAATTCTTTGTTTACTGATTTATTTTCTATTTACAAAACATCATCTTTATCCACAAATTTATTGAATTAATTAATCTAAAATTATATTAAATAATCTAATATATTTCGTTCCCTAAGGATTCGACCTCGGACTCCCGAGATTTTACTACTTGTGCGATTCTCCTGCACTTGGGAGAATAATTTTATTTTTGCATCAGCTAGCATGATTAACCATAGCCCATTTTGCTCGAGAAGTTGTGGTTGTCTTCCTTGAAGTCCTGGGACATTGTGCGTGGTGCTTGGGGGGGCTTTGATGCAGGGACATGCTATGTATCGAGTTACCTGGCGGTGGAACCGAGAGGTTGTGGGTAACATCTTTAGGTGCCTGAAAGAAGTAGAAGCGTCTATTGTTGACCTACAAGGGAGAGAAGATAGTGGTGGTGGCTTGTTTGCAAAGCAACTGGCCGATCACTGAGGAAGCTTGTCGTGCACCACTTTTTGTTACAACAATAGAAAGTATTCTAGTGGTAGAAGCCAAGAGTTCAACGGATCAGGGAAAAGGACAATAATACCAGATTCTTCCATAGATCTACTACATTAGAAGATGGAGGAACTTGATCCAGTCCCTAAGAGATGATACTAGGCGAAGGTTGGAGGAGGAGGATGGGATTGTTGAAGATCGACTTCTTCAAATCAAGTTTGTCATCTATTTCAACTTGAAGATCAAGCCACAGGTGAAGCATGCCATCATAGAGCTCCTGGAAATCAGGGAGCAAGAGGGCCTTGGAGTTACTAAAAATATACCCATCACTGGGCAGAGGCTTCGGATGACCGAATGCACTAATATGACACAATGCATTCAAGAGCAATTAGAGGGTTAGAACTCATCGTCCCTGTCGATAATGTGCAGGCTAACCCTTGTGAGATCGGTCCTAAGCTCTGTGCTAGTCTACCTCATGTTCCGGAGTTTCCTATGACCCACGGACCACATTTGGGGATATCCAGGTTGGGCGAAGGAACTCCTTCATGTGGCGGCAATGGGGAAGAAGGTCTTGGGGAAGATGATGGTGGGGAAGAAGAGATTATCTCGAAAATTTCAGAGCCAACTTCCTCGCCTTACTTGCAACCCAAAAGGACCCTGCGATCAACACAAACAGATAGATCTAAACATTCTGGTTCCACCGTGTTTTCTTGTTTCTCGTTGCCTTTCTCTTCTTCTTCAATCTCAATAGATTTAGGAGGAACTTTAGATGCCTCCGTGATCTCATCTTCTTCGCAAACCAACGTAAATTGCTAGTTTTTGTTAGGATCCCTCGCACGCTGCAAAAAATTTCAAAAAATTTTCAGATTGCAGTGGAAGGCATGCGCGAGATCCCGTTCATCACATGAACGTATTTTTAAAACATCGTTTGTAGATAGATTAGGATTAAATATTTTAAACCATTTTACATCATTAGAAGATCAGATCTTCACCTTGTGCAGGTAGATGGTCTCCGCAAATCTGATATTCATGGATTTGTTGAAGGTTCGATAGAAGCCGCACACGCGTCCGGCCTCTCCAGATATCCACACGAGGTAGTGTACCGATCGAAGCTTTCATATCTTCCCAGGGTGCTAGGTCCCTTGTAGAGATGACTTTTGATGGCTGATATCCTCTCCTTTGAATCAACTCTTGATTGGCTTGAGAGGAGGAAGAAGAAGGAAGAGCCTAGGAAGAAGATCTAAGGCCCTTTCGCAGCCTTTTCTTTTTTCCTTGCGTTGGAATCAAATGGAGGAAGAAGGAGGCCACGCCAAGCTTCCTTTTCTCCTTGTTTGCTTGCAGCTCAAAGGAGGAAGAGGGGAGGAGGGGTTCACGGCTGAAAGGGGAGGAAAATCATCTATTTTCGCAGCCCCCTTGAAGCCCTCCTATTTGATGGCGTGTGGATAAAGATGAGCTCCTAAATTTTAGGAGCTCATCTTTATCTCCTTTTAATTCAAAATAGGAGGGGCGTATGCCCCTCCTTCTTCCCTCACTCCATCAGCCAAGGGAGGGGCATACGCCCCTCCCTCTTATCCCCTTTGGTAGCCCCACTTAATCAAATTAAGTGGGGATTGGGTTAGGTCTAGTGCTAGGACTCAATCCTATTCAAAATAGGATTTGTACCAATTTCAATTTTCTCCAAATCCTAATCCAATTAGGATTTAATGGAACCATGACTCAATTGAACTCTTCAATCCTAATCTAATTAGGAGTCATTAGATTAAATTAATTAGGACTTAAGAAATCCTAATCTAATTAGGACTTATTAAAATTTCAGTCCTAAACCAATTAGGACTTTAGAAATCCTACTTCAAGTAGGACTATAATTTAATTTGAAATCCTAATCCAATTAGGACTCCAAGAATCCTACTTCAAGCAGGACTCGTGATCAAGTCCAATTAATTATATCCAATTAATTAAATTAAATTGCAATCCAATTGCAATTATTCCTTTTTCAACTCACTAACTCTTAGCGGGTTAACCAATTATCAATTAAATTGATTATTTGTGTTTTCTAATCACAATTGAACCATTGGATCGGTCAATACCTCTAATGTGTGTGACCCCATAGGTTCTATTATGTCTGATAGTAAGATATATTGCGATCTCTATCACAATATCATTGAAAACTCCTTTCAATGGGTTGAAACAATTCCAACTCAACTCACCAGGGATCATCGACCATCAAGATGGTCCCTGTGAGTCTCACCATCCACCAGTGACACCCAGCAGCATGTAGTGGCAACCCAACAGAATAGAATGATGAACCTCTAGGTGCAGTTATCATATGATACAGTCCTTCTATCGTGGATCCCTACATACCAGAGGTCATGGATAACTCGTCAAATCCCGTCGTCTGTCATATATCTAAATTTATTCGACTTGAGTTCGAGAGTGGAAAACTCTTTCTCCACTTAATATACTGCCCTGGCCAAGGTCTTAGAACTCAGTCTTATAAATCACATAGGATCACTCCTTATCTATCAAGGTCGATAGATTCCATGTAGGTGCATATCCTACTACTACAGTGAACTTACTGCAGCCAATCTATACTACAAAGACTTATATGACTAGAGACTATGTATATGTGCAGTCAAACTACAATACCTCACTGCGAGTAGTCGAAGCACTGCAGGTCAAAGGACCAGTCACACTACTGCAACATTAAGCAAGTCACTGACGAGTGGATAGACATCCAAGTGACTTCTTGTCTTGGTCACGCTCAGTACCCTTGTTCTCTAACAAGCACCTGCACTATCACTTCAGTGTCTCTACACTGTGGACTCGAGTCTCGTCCATCCATAAGGAAAGCGATCTGTGTACTGATCTCATCGGATCGATCACTGTCCCCGTGATGATGCATTGATCAGGAGCATTTAGAAATTAAACACCAATGATACATGGCTCAAATTCTCAACTCGTGAGAATATGTATCATTATCTTATTAATTCCTTGGACGATTCATAGATACATAAATAATATGAATGAAAAAGATGCCCATTTATTATTCAATAATAATAAAGTCAAGTACAAAATTATGTCCCAGAATTAATAATGTGTCAGCCAGATTGGCTTCTAGGGCATATATCTAACAGTTTTTAGCGGGGCAAACATCAGCAAAGTATCCTCGACCACTGCACTTACTGCAATCGAATTGGCTTCTCCTATTTTTAGAAATTTCATATCTTGTAAAAGAAGAAATACCTCGAGAGAAAGGAACACCCTTGTTACTACGTTCTGGAGATTCTCGCCTAACTTGAGGGCGACGCTATAGTCATGCCTATTAGAAGTATGTTCCAGAAGCCAATTTTGGCAGACACATTATAATTATTCTGGGATATAAATTTGTATTTGATCTTTTTTTTAATTAATAAAATTGGGCTTTCTTTTCATTCATGTTATTATGTGTCCATGAATCGTCCTAGTAATTAATAAGATGATAATACATATTTTCAAGAGTTGAAAATTTAAGACATGTGTCATTAGGTAATTAATTTCTGAATTACTTCTGATCGGTGGATCATCACGAAGGACGATGATCGATCCGATAAGATTAGTGCACATATTACTTTTCTTGATAGACGAGTATTGAGTCCACAGTGTGGTGACACTAGTGATTGTGCAAGTGTTTGTTAGAGAACAAGGGTATGAAGCGTGACCAAACCAAAAAGTCACTTAGATGTCTATCCACTCGTCAGTGACTTACTTGATATTGCAGTTGTATGACTAGTACTTAGACCTGCAATGTGAACAAAAATGTAAACTTGAACAAAAATTTTATTTACATAAGATGTAAATACATAGCATATGAAAGGAGTTTCATATTCACATAAAATGTGAACAAGGCCTAAACAAATGTAAAATTTACATTGGATGTAAACTTGAACATATATGTCATTTACATAAGATGTAAACACATAGCATATGAAAGTAGTTTCATATTCGCATAAGATATGAACAAGGCCTAAACAATTATGACATTTACATAAGATGTAAATCCTAATCAAGACCTAAAACCTTCTCAATCAGTCAAGAGTGAACAATACATTGAGCTAGCCATATTTGATTAATTGATCTAATTAGTATCTAGAAACCCATTGAAGATGGTTATTTAATTAGGACCTTACTCTCTTAGTAAAGGGAGCCTCCCACCTACTTACCTGGGTAATTGATCGATTACCTCCTATGAAAAGCTCTAAGTTGGAATCACTAAGACTAGATTACCTAATATTAAGTCTAGAGGTCTTCCATCATAGTAGAGTTGCTAAGATCTTTTCGGTGTTAATTTATCTCGGCTGGACACAGTAGGCAAGTTGCATCGGAGGACTGGACCTCTCTATATGCATAAGATGTTGTGGGGGTAAAGGTGGAGTTGGAGACCAATAACTATTAGGTGAGGACCTAATGACGATTTTACTTGTACGAAAATTATGGTGGGTCTAACTTAACCAAGGAACGAGACCAATAATTGTTAAGTGAGGCCCTTATGACTTGAAGATCAAGTTGGTTACAACTTGCTTAAGAAGTATTGTACAAAGTGTTGTACACTCATCATTTATATGTCACCAATAACTGTTAGGTGAGGTGGCATGTAAATTGGTAGGACTGTAGCACCTCATTTGAAACCTAGAGTCATAGGTTTCCGTTTCTCTACTAGAGGAGTGTAGGAGATTCGAGAAAATAGTGGGAGATATTTGTTTCAAAAGTTTCTAAAACAAATAAAAATTCAAGTACAAAATTCTAACTAGAATCTTTACTTTCTGCAGATAAAAATGTCAGCCTTTAATCCCTTGACTCGCATCCTTGAGAACAACCGATTAACCGGATCCAATTATAAGGATTGGCTCTGTAACTTGAAAATTGTTTTAAGTTATGAGAAATTAGGATATGTATTGGACCATGACACCCTAGTGTTATCGGCCCGTCTGACTGCTGAACAACGTGAGACGCATGCTAAGTGGACGAACGATGATAATAAAGTTAACTGCTACATATTGGCATCTATGTCCAATGAACTATAATGCCAACATAAGAACATGAAGACTGTCAGGGATATATTGAATCACCTACAAGAGTTGTATGGTGAACAGAGTCGCACTGCTCGGTTTGAAGTGTCCAAGAGGCTCTTCAATGTCAAGATGCATGATGGGCAATCTACCTACGATCATGGTCTGACCATGATAAAGGACTTGAAGGAGCTTGAGAAGCTCGGCATGAACATGCACAAGGAATTGTAAACCGATTTGATCCTGCAATCCCTTCCTTCTTCATATGGCCAGTTTATAGTAAACTACCATATGAACAAGATTGAATGCACCAAAACGAAATTATTAAATATGTTGGTAACTACAAAAGGGGCCTTAGTTCTCGCTGCCGAGTTAAGTTCTACTTTCAAGAAAAAGTTTTGCTGGAAGAAGAAGAAGTCTGCGAAGAAGCAGAAGACCAAGAAGATGCCAAGAAAGGATGTTCCAAAGAAAAAGGCCGAAGACAAGGAAAAGTGTTTCCATTGTAACGAAGACGACCATTGGAAGAGGATCTGTCCTATCTACATGGGGAGTATAAAGAGCAAGAAAGATGACACGCCTTCTGAAGGTATGTCAGATATACTCATTATTGAAACTAATCTAACGGTTTCTTCTACTTCCAGTTAGGTTATAGATTCTGGTTCTAGTGCTCACTCGTGCACTACTATACAGGGTCTAAAAAAAAGTAGAAGGCTTACGGAAGGTGTGATAACCCTCCGGATTGGCAATGGAGTAAGAGTTACGGCTATTGCTGTGGGCACCTATCCTCTGCGATTACTGTCTGAATTTAGTTTGATACTTAGGGACTATTATTTTATACCTGCTGCTAGCAGAAATTTAATTTCTGTATCTTGTCTACCACAGGAAGATTTTGAATTCAATTTCAATAAAGACTACTGTTCTGTTTATTTGAGAAATAAAATGGTTGTACGTGATTTTATAATTGACGATCTCTATCACTTACATTTGGATGTATCTGTGAATGTATCTGAGCGAACAACGAGTACCATAGGATCCAAAAGATCTAAAGATGAGATAAATCAAAAGTATTTGTGGCACCTCAGGCTTGATCATATAGAAAAATACAAAATAAACAAATTGAAGAAACATAGGCTCTTAGGCTTATTAACTTTCGAGTCATATCCAATTTGTGAATCCTGCTTTCAAGAAAAAATGGCCAAATTGCCATTTGTAGGACACATGGAGAGGTCCACTGAAATACTTACCCTAGTACATACTGATGTGTGTAGCTCATTCGATGTGCAAGCTAGGGTAGTTATTCTTACTTCATAACTTTTACTGATGATTGCTCTCTGTATGGATATGTATATCTTATGAGACACAAATCTGAAGCTTTTGAAAAGTTCAAAGAGTTTAGATATGAAGTAGAAAAATAAACGGAAAAACTCATTAAGGTTCTTCAATCAGATCAAGGAGGTGAATACCTTAGTGGAGAGTCCATGATTATCTCAAAAAAATAGTATAGTTTCACAATGGACCCCTCCTGGTACACCTCAGCTCAACGGGTTGTCAGAGAGGAAGAATCCTACTCTGTTGAATATGGTCAGGTCTATGATGAGCTTCACTGATTTTTCCTTATTTCTTTGGAGAGATGCCCTACTTTTTGCAATTTATATATTGAGTAGAGTTTTCTCTAAGTCTGTTCCTACCACACCATATGAGATATGATATGCTAAGAAATCAAGTCTTGGTCATCTCAAGATTTGGGGATGTCCAGCCCACATCAAGCAATAACAGGCGGATAAGTTACAAGCTAGGACAATTAGTGCTCGTTTTATAGGATATCCTAAAGAATCATTAGGATATAATTTTTACGTTCCAGAGGACCACAAAATATTTGTGAGCCGACATGCTGTCTTCTTGAAAAAATAGTTTATCCTTGATAAAGACAGTGGGAGAAAAATTAAGCTCGAAAGAAAAGTCTCAGAAGAGCAACGAGTCATTGTGCCTCTAGAACCTATTCATATCGAGTCAGTACATGTAAAACCTCTTCCACCTCGTAGATCTAGTAGAATCTTCCGTCCTCCTGAAAGGTACTTAGGTATGCTTACAAAGTAAGTAGAGAAAGTGTCCCTCATGAGAAATAGGGATCATTGTAAGGATCCCAATACCTACAACAAGGCGATGTTATACATCAATTTCAAGAAATAGCTGGAAGCGATGAAGTCAGAGATGAACTCCATGCATTCCAATCAAGTATGGATTTTAGTAAATCCACTAGAAGGTATAGTACCTATTGGGTATAAATGGATCTATAAGAGAAAATTAAGTTCGGATGACAAGGTAAAGACCTATAAGGCAAACCTAGTGGCGAAAAGTTATAGTCAGCGCAAAGGCATTGACTATCAGAAAATCTTTCCACCTGTAGCCGTGCTGAAGTCCATTCCAACATTACTTGCTATTGCAACATATCACGATTATGAGAAATGACAGATGGATGTGAAAACTGTATTCCTAAATGGATATCTTGAGGAAGATATCTATATGGAGCAGCCTTTGAGTTTCACTTCTAGTGATGATGATCACAAGGTATGCAAGCAGAAAAGATCCATTTATGGACTAAAGCAAGTGTCTTGGAGTTGGAGCACTCATTTCAACGATGTAATCAAATCGTTTGATTTCATCAAGAACGAAGATGAACCATGTGTTCATAAGAAGGTTAGTGGAAGGGTTATTGTATTCCTCATATTGTACGTGGATGATATCATCCTAATTGGGAATGATATTTTCATGCTAACTTCGGTCAAGTTATTGTTGTCTAAGGAATTCTTTATGAAAGACCTTGAGGAAGCATCCTATAATTTGGGGATTAAGGTCTATAGAGATAGATCTAAAAGGATTTTTGGCCTGTTACAGAAAATGTACATAGAAAAAGTGCTGAAGAGGTTCAGTATGGAAAACTCTAAAAGGGGATTACTACCCCTTAGGTATAGGATTCATCTCTCTAAGAAGATGTGCCCAACACATCTAAAGAGATTCTGTTGACCCCCTAATGGATTTTGATGAATACAAAATACTAGAGTATAATTTCATTTATCTTAACAATTTACTTGAGAATTTTAGGTGATTAATTAAGAATATTGTTAAGAAATGTCTAGGCAAGTTCCCATAATTTTTATGAATTTATTGAAGAATTTTTTGAGTTGAAGAAAACAGATCAGGGACAGCCGAGACGTCTCCGGTTTGTCCCAGAGACGTCTCTGGCACAAACAGGAAGAACTGGCACGTTTGGAGACGTCCCCGGCACCTGGCGAGGCGTCTCGCAGGGTCGGAGTCGACTCTCTCAGTAGCGGGGTCGACTCTCTCAGTGGCGGCAGAAAGGCTGATTTCAAGAGATGCGCGCGAGCCGTCTCCACAGGACGCGGAGTCGTCCCCGCAAGTAAAAAGCAGACTTCCCGAGTCGTCTCCGAGGTAGCGGAGTCGACTCTCTCAGGGTTTTCCAGAGGATGTCTTTTTCGGTGATAAGGCAGCGGAGACGTCCCCTGAAAGAGCGGAGTCGACTCTCTCAGAGAATTCCAGAAGACTTGTTTTTCGGAGATATAACGGCGGAGTCGTCCCCAAGGCAGCGGAGTCGTCCCCATGCAAAAAGCGCAAACAAGCCGAGACGTCCCCGTAAAGTGCCGAGGCGACCCTCTCAGAAAAACAGAAAAACAAGTATTCAAACGGCTCATTTCCAGAGTCGTCCCCGTAAAGCGCCGAGTCAACCCCAAATATTGTCAAAAGTAAAATCTTACAGCCGAGACGTCTCGCGATGAAGCGGAGACGTCTCCGGAGCACCTGGGACGCGACTGACAACTTTTGCAGGTTTGGTTTGAATTTCAAATCTCTTTAACTTTATCTCTAACGGCTATATTTGCTTTTTGGGCTATAAAAGGGAGCTCTTAAGTGCTTTCCAACAATTTCTCACCAACCCAACACAAGATCATTCAAGAGAGAAGAAAGAAAAAGAGGTTCAAGGGAGTCAGTGCATTCAAGTGAAGAAATCAAGTGCCTTCAAGTTTCCCAACTGATTTCGTGCTCAACTACTCTCTCCCGTTCGGCATTCAAAGCTCACATTCAAGCCAACGCGATCCACATCGGAAGAACCACCATTTCCCACGCTTCCAACGGCTAAAAGGGTTCTTCCGGGTTTCATTGTTTATCAATGTTATATTTGCTTATTTAGAGCTTTCAAATCTTTCGTAAAACTTTTTCAATATTGTGCTTGTTCCAGTCAAGGGACTTGGAACAAGGGAAAGGCGTCCCAAGCCTAGGTGAAATTGGGGGTTATGGGGTTCGTTGTTAGCCCGGTGTAAAACAACGAGTTGGGTAGTGAACTCGCAAAACTACCGTACTGTAATCTTGGATTATAGTGAAAATTCCCAAAGGTGCTTTGGGGAGTGGATGTAGGAGCAGTGGAAGCTCCGAACCACTATAAAAGCTTGTGTTTGCGATTGTCTATTTTCATACCTTTATTTTTACTTTAGCTCATACATTTGTGTGTTTTATTTTTAATTAGACAAAAAGTTTTAAAACACCCAATTCACCCCCCTCTTGGGTGACCATCTCTGGGCAACAAGTGGTATCAGAGCGGGTGCTCTGTATATTTCTTGAAGACCTAACCGTCTTAGCTAAAGATCTAGATGGCAACACCCTTCAACAATGTTCCTGCTGAGGGGCAGGCAACTAATAGACCTCCACTCTTCAATGGGACAAATTATACCTATTGGAAGACTAGGATGAGGATCTTTATTCAAGCACAAGATTATGCCTTGTGGAGGGTTATAGTTAAGGGACCACAAGAACCATCACACATGGTGAATGGCATTCAAGTTCCCAAACCTGAGGAGGATTGGGATGAGAATGATAATAGGATGGTTCAACTCAACTCTAGAGCCATGAACTCATTATTTTGTGCTCTAGATGTGAATGAGTTCAATAGAGTTTCAACCTGTACTTCCGCCAAGGAAATATGGGATAGACTTGAAGTTACCCACGAGGGTACAAATCAAGTCAAAGAATCTAAAGTGAACATTCTAGTTCACAAATATGAGCTATTTAAGATGGAACCTAATGAAACCATCACATGCATGTTTACACGCTTCACCGATATAATTAATGGTCTAAAGAGTTTGGGTAAATCTTATACTAATCCGGAATTTGTGAGTAAAATTCTCAGGTCTTTGCCGAAAGCATGGGAAGCAAAGGTCACGGCGATCGTAGAAGCCAAAGACCTCAACACTTTGGGACTAGAACAACTATTGGGCTCATTGATGATGCATGAGCTCACAATGAAGCAACATGAAGAAGAGTTGCCAAAGAAAAGGACAATCGCACTCAAGGCCACTTCGAGTGTGTGTGAAGAAGAAAGTAGTGAGAGCGAAGAAGAAAGCGAAGATGAGGATTTGGGTTTGATAGTGAGGAAGTTTAAGAAATTCATGAGAAGAAAGAAACCCTTCCCAAGGAAAAAGTTTGGAGGGAGAAATGATTGGAAAAAAGAAAAATAAAAAAAAAGAGACCCAATCATATGCTATGATTGCAAGAGACCGGGACACATTCGTTCCGAATGCCCTCAACAAAAGAAGTACTTTGGGAAGAAGAAGAAGAAGGCATTAAAGGCAACTTGGGACGATAGTGACACATCCTCCTCCGAGGAAGAGAAGGAAGAGACCGCCAATTTGTGCTTCATGGCGTTCGAAGATGACGAGGTATGTCAAAACTCAACTATAAATTTTACTTTAGAAAAATTGTATGAAGCTTTTCAAGAACTTATGAGTGATTGTAGTATGTTAGGAGCAAAGAATAAAGAATTAAAAGCCTCCAATCTAAAACTAAAGGATGATATTAAAAATCTATTGATTGAGAAAGAGAGCGTTGAAAATGTTAACACCATTGATCTAGAAAATAAAAATTCAAAACTTAGCATTGAAAATGAAACGGCAAAAACACTAATTAAGGAATTAAATCTAAAAGTAAAATCCCTACTCGATAATAATACCTCACTTGCACAACATGTTGAATCCCTTAAAAAGGATAAGGAAGAACTAGTTAAAGAAAATTTGAATCTTAAGAATGAGGTACATAAGTACAAACCAATTGTTGAAAAATTTACACAAAGCTCTGAAAAATTAAGTCTTATTCTTTCAAATCAAAGAGCTGTTTCTAATAAAGCCGGATTAGGATATAAAACTAACAAGCAACAAAAGTATCTAAAGAATTTCTTTGTGAAAGCAAAAGATGTCAAAACTGAAAAACCTACATACTTTCATTGTGGAAAAAGTGGACATAAAGCTTACTCTTGTATTCAAAGAAAGATCCAAACAAACAAGAGTGCATTTGTAAAAGCTAAAAACATAACTAAAGTATGGGTGCCTAAGGGAACCAACTACACTAACCACGAAGGACCCAAGAAAACTTGGGTACCTAAGAGCTTCACATGATCATTTTGCAGGTATGCCTTGCAGCCGAGAATAAAAAGAGAATGTGGTATCTTGATAGTGGTTGCTCAAGGCATATGACCGGTGACAAGAGTCTCTTCGTCACCTTGAAATCAAAAGAAGGAGGAGTAGTCACATTTGGAGACAATGCAAAAGGTCAAATCATTGGTGTTGGTAAAATCTCCATATCACCCTCCTCATTTATTGACAATGTATTGTTAGTTAATGGACTAAAACATTATTAAGTATAAATCAATTTTGTGACAAGGGTTTTAAAGTGTCATTTGAATCTTCACTATGCATAATTAGTAGTCCAGTTGACAATGAGATCATACTTACGGAACATAGGCATGGAAATGTTTACATGGTAGATCTTGATAATCTCACCATGAAGGATGGCCAATGTCTTGTAGCCATGGATCCCAAAGTTAATGAGACTAGTTGGTTATGGCATCGTAGGTTAGGGCATGCTAGCATGGATTTAATTTCTAAATTGATTACAAAAGATTTAGTCAAAGGACTACCAAAAATAGACTTTGAAAAGAACAAAATTTGTGCTGCATGCCAATTAGGGAAAACAAACAAGAAGTTCTTTCAAGTCTAAGAACATAGTCTCAACATCAAAACCCCTAGAACTAATTCACATGAATTTGTTTGGACCCACTAGAACTGCTAGTCTAGGGGGTAAGAAATTTGGTCTTGTAATTGTTGATGATTTTTCACGTTTTACATGGGTTTCATTTCTTGCACATAAAGATGAGTCCTTTCCCGCTTTTATCAAGTTTCATAATAGAGTTTCAAATGAACTCAATCTTAAACTAAAAGCAATTAGGAGTGATCATGGTACCGAGTTTGAAAATCAGTACTTTGAAAAGTTTTGTGACGAAAATGGTATCAATCACAATTTCTCGGCACCTAGGACACCCCAACAAAATGGGGTGGTAGAAAGGAAGAATCGCACACTAGCAGATATGGCTCGTACTATGTTGTGCGAATCGGATCTACCAAAGTACTTTTGGGCTGAAGCAATAAATACTTCATGTCATATTTTAAACCGTGCTTTAGTTAGATCCATCTTAAAGAAAACACCTTATGAGTTGATAAAAAGTAAGAAACCAAACATAAGCTATTTTCATGTTTTCGGTTGTCGATACTTTATTTTAAACAATGGAAAGGACAATCTAAGCAAATTTAGTGCTAAATCAGATGAGGGGATCTTCTTAGGTTATTCCTCATCTAGTAGAGCATACAGGGTCTTCAACAAGAGAACTCTCGTTGTTGAAGAATCCATTCATGTTGTTTTTGATGAAACTAATGGAGATTCTTCTAGAAAAGAAGAAGATAGTGATGCAGGTATACTTGAAGACAGAATGAAGGAATTCTCCATACAAGACAAGCAACTTGAAGATGAAGTCAAAGAAGATACAATCCAGCAAGATGAAGAAGATCAACCCCAAGCAAGAAATCAAGATCTTCCTAAGGAATGGAGGTATGCACATGGTCATTCAAGGGATCTAATCCTTGGTGATCCTTCGCAAGGGGTAAGGACAAGATCCTCTCTAAGAAATACTAGTAATTATCTTGCTTTCGTTTCACAAATAGAGCCTAAATCACTAGAAGAAGCCGAAAAAGATGATAATTGGATGAATGCTATGCAAGAGGAATTAAACCAATTTGAAAGAAATGAAGTTTGGACTCTAATGAAAAGACCCCCTAATGTTTCAATTATAGGCACCAAATGGGTATATAGAAATAAACTAGATGAAGATGGAATAGTAATAAGAAACAAAGCTAGGCTAGTGGCCAAAAGATATAATCAGGAGGAAGGAATAGATTTTGATGAAACTTTTGCTCCTGTTACTAGGTTAGAGGCTATTAGACTACTTTTGGCATATGCATGCTTCATGGATTTTAAACTCTATCAAATGGATGTAAAAAGTGCATTTTTAAATGGTTATATAATGGAGGAAGTTTATGTAGGACAACCTCCAGGGTTTGAAAACCACTTACATCCAGATTACGTTTATAAATTGCATAAAGCATTGTATGGACTTATGCAAGCCCCTAGAGCATGGTATGAAAGATTAAGTAATTTTCTAATTGAAAATAAATTTAAGAGAGGAAATGTAGACAAAACCCTCTTCATTAAAAGAAAAGGAAATGACTTATTGCTTGTACAAATTTATGTGGATGATATAATTTTTGGTGCTACTAATGATAGCCTTTGTCAAGAGTTTGCCAAGCTTATGCAGGGAAGAATTTGAAATGAGCATGATGGGTGAGCTTAACTTCTTCCTTGGGCTACAAATAAAACAATCAGAGGAAGGCATCTTCATCAGTCAGTCCAAATATATCAAGGAAATGTTGGAAAAATTCAAGATGAAGAATGCAAAGGAAATCAGCACACCCATGGGCTCAAGTTGCAAGCTTGACAAAGATGAAAAAGGTAAAAGTATAGACTGCAAATTGTACAGAGGTATGATAGACTCTTTACTTTACCTTACTGCTAGTAGACCAGATATATTATTCAGTGTTTGTATGTGTGCTAGATTCCAAGCATGTCCTAAGGAATCACACCTGCAAGCTGTTAAAAGAATTTTTAGATATCTAGTAGGGACATCTAATGTAGGCTTATGGTATTCTAAACAGTCTGACATAAATTTAATTGCTTATTCCGATGCTGATTTTGCCGGGTGCAAACTCGACAGAAAAAGCACAAGTGGCACATGTCAATTCTTGGGTGCTAATTTGGTTTCTTGGTTTAGCAAGAAACAAAATTCAGTTGCCTTGTCCACAGCTGAGGCTGAGTACATTGCAGCTGGAAGCTGTTGTGCCCAAGTTCTTTGGATTAAGCAACAACTTGAAGACTTCGGTATCAAAATGGATAATATACCAATTAAATGTGATAATACAAGTGCAATTAATTTAACAAAAAATCCTGTCCAACACTCTAAATCAAAGCACATAGAAATTAGGCATCACTTTATTAGGGATCATGTGCTGAAAAATGATATGATGATTGAATATGTATGTACTGAAAATCAATTGGCCGATATCTTTACAAAGCCCCTTTGTAAAGATAGGTTCAACTTCTTAAGGAATGCTTTGAATTGTATGATCCTAGCAAATAAATTCAACTTGTATTGCAATGCTTGGCTACACAAACTAGTAATCCACCTCAAGGTCCATAAGTGAAAGCATGAATCCATCTAAGCTAAATGACGAACTATTTGACTTTCCGGAGGATGGTTACCCTCCCTTGGACTCTTCATGGAGATATTTTCAGAGCCTATTTCATAGGTATTCGAAATTTGGTCAAACATTCCTCATTTCAATATTAATTATTCAAAAATCATTATCAAACTTTTATAGGATGTATTATTAAGGGAGAGGATCACAAACAAACTCACTCTGTATTCACCAAAAGAAATCATGTTGATTAATGTGGTTAAATAAAATAAATTAGGGAAAAGGTTACAAATCAGTCTGAAATTTTTCAGTGCCGGAGACGTCTCTGGCAAATCGCAGAGACGTCCCCCCGGCGAGACGTCTCGCATCAGTTGCGGAGACGTCTCGAGGACCGAATGAGGGTTTTTAAAATAGGTCGAAACAGCTCGAGCCGACCCGAGCTATCCCTTTCATCCCCGACAAAAACAAAAACCCTAGCCTCCATTTTCTCTCCAACACAAACCCTAGCCTCTTTCTCCTCATTTCCCTAGGTTTTCCATTCAATGGCACCTAAAAGAGCTAGGAGGACTGGTGGGAGGCGTCCTAGGGCAGCGACCGACGGTGAGGAACGGAGGGAAGAGCCTTCCGCGCCGTCTCCTCCGGTTGCTCCGCCAACCGCGACCATTTCCTGTGCGAATCGCACAGTAACCACTGGAAGGTACATAGATTTTCATTTTCTAGATAGTGAGGGGTTCTCTATTGGAGAGAGACTCCATGCCCAAGGTTGGGAACACCTTTGTACCCTCAATACATCGACCTACCCCGGCCTAGTTAGAGAACTATTTAGCAATATGGCCTTAGGGGACTTAGGGTACACTGCACATGTCCTGGGGGACGTTGGTAGAGATTAATGAAGATGTCCTATCTAGTGTTTTGCAAATTCCTAAGGACGGTGAGGCTCCTACCTCACATCCCCAAAGGGAAATAGCCCTAAACTTGCTTTTAGGACGAGAGGACTGCGGCCCTCTTGATGTAGTGAACTCACAAGACCTAAATGCCGAGATGAGACTACATTTGAGTATTGTCAACCGGGTCTTGTTTCCAAAAACCGGTCGCTTCGATTTTGTTTCGGAGCGAGACCTAGTTATTATGCACCACATCCTACTAGGGATTCCCCTAAACCTCCCTAGACTTATGTTGAACTACATTGCTACATGTCATAGGTATTCTAGGTTTAGCATACCTTATGGGATGATCCTTACCCTACTCTTCAAACATTTCAAAGTACCCATTCCAGAAAATGAACCTGCAAAACCCTTGAGAAACACCGACTATTATAATGAGAGCACAATGCGAAGAATGGAGTTTCACAAGGTAGATGGGTCATGGGTCAAGGTACCAAAGAGAAAAGCTCAAACCCTAGAGCCTGAGATCCCACTTCAGGAGCCTGACCACCACTCTCCTCCACATAGCCACATGGACTTTCCTGATGTACCCTCCAGCTCAGCTGGACCTTCCACATACATGCCACCACCTCCTCCAGTCAGTGGGCCCTACTCCCTATCAGAAGACCAGATGCGCACTTTAGCATCTGTAATTTGCCAGCAGATGAGGGAGGAGATGAGATCGATGATCTCTACTGAGTTGGCCCCCATCAGAGCCTCACATGAAGGGATTCTACAAGAGCTGAAGGAAATTAGAGCTCAGATAGAAGCTACAGCGCAAGAACTAGTTAGTGTGAATGCCACCCAAGCCTTCAGATCAATTGAGCTACAAGACAGCTTGAGGACCATTTCAAATAGCCTTCAAGAACTGACAAGCCCTGGAGGTAATGTGGGCACTGTGGTTGCCCAACTTCGAGGAAGAATTGAAAGGGCAAGCATTGAATTTGAAGCACTAGTGGCAGCCTTTCATCAGTCCCAGGGAGAGCAGTTCAAAACATTATTAGATTCCATCAATGCATTTATAGATGCAGCTTGTAGGGCTTATGAGCAACGTCGCCGATGAGGGACATTTTGTAGACATCTAGGGTTCTTCTTTTGTAAACCCTAGGCTCATTTTGAAACACTTTTTGTATTAGAGATGAATACTTGTAATGATCTCCTCTTTTAACTTTGTAATGACTTCAAAGGTTTACAATGATATATGAATGACATACAATTTCTTTTGAAACCTTGTGTACATTTCTAACTCTGTGTATGTGACTCTATGATGTGCCTTAAAGATCTCATAACATACCTTAAGTGCTCAAATTTGACATAATTTATGAATGCATACAAAACAGGGGGAGCACAATTACTTTTACAAAGGTCTGAAATGAATTACTTTTACAGGGGGAGCACAACCTGAATATCAAAGGGGGAGTGAAATGAATTCTGAATTCATTAATAAAACAATAGATAGTGGGAGCATAACTTGAATATCTTTGAGTGATTCATTGTAATATGCTGAATTCTCCTAGGAATTGTGTTTTAAGTACCTACGTATAATTTGTCCCCTTCATTGTTGATGACAAAAAGGGGGAGTAGATATATAGAACTTATATATGGAGTAGAACCAATAGGGAATGCAAAATTGAAGAATATTGGCATTAAGATAATTGCCCTTCTGGAAAAGAAAGGGGAGTCAAAAAGAACTTAGCTTTCAATTATCTTTAGCATCAATATCACATTTTAACTTAATTCAAATTCAGTTGATATGCTAAAATTGCTTAAGAGCTATTAAGATCAATCTTATGCATAAGGATAGAACTGAAAATTGACTATTCTGAATTATGCACACTGTATCTAGCTCTAATCAAAACATTATACTTGTACATCTGATCAAATACTGTGTATATGTTTAAATTTCGAATTTTGCATATACTCAGTGTTTTGTCATCATCAAAAAGGGGGAGATTGTTGACCCCCTAATGGATTTTGATGAATACAAAACACTAGAGTATAATTCCATTTATCTTAACAATTTACTTGAGAATTTTAGGTGCTTAATTAAGAATATTGTTAAGAAATATCTAGGCAAGTTTCCATAATTTTTATGAATTTATTGAAGAATTTTTTGAGTTGAAGAAAACAGATCAGGGACAGCCGAGACGTCTCCGGTTTGTCCCAGAGACGTCTCTGGCACAAACAGGAAGAACTGCACGTTTGGAGACGTCCCCGGCACCTGGCGAGGCGTCTCGCAGGGTCGGAGTCGACTCTCTCAGTAGCGGAGTCGACTCTCTCAGTGGCGGCAGAAAGGCTGATTTCAAGAGATGCGCGCGAGCCGTCTCCACAGGACGCGGAGTCGTCCCCTGCAAGTAAAAAGCAAACTTCCCGAGTCGTCCCCGAGGTAGCGGAGTCGACTCTCTCAGGGTTTTCCAGAGGATGTCTTTTTCGGTGATAAGGCAGCGGAGATGTCCCCTGAAAGAGCGGAGTCGACTCTCTCAGAGAATTCCAGAAGACTTGTTTTTCGGAGATATAACGGCGGAGTCGTCCCCAAGGCAGCGGAGTCGTCCCCATGCAAAAAGCGCAAACAAGCCGAGACGTCCCCGTAAAGTGCCGAGGCGACCCTCTCAGAAAAACAGAAAAACAAGTATTCAAACGGCTCATTTCCAGAGTCGTCCCCGTAAAGCGCCGAGTCGACCCCAAACATCGTCAAAAGTAAAATCTTACAGCCGAGACGTCTCGCGATGAAGCGGAGACATCTCCGGAGCACCTGGGACGCGACTGACAACTTTTGCAGGTTTGGTTTGAATTTCAAATCTCTTTAACTTTATCTCTAACGGCTATATTTGCTTTTTGGGCTATAAAAGGGAGCTCTTAAGTGCTTTCCAACAACTTCTCACCAACCCAACACAAGATCATTCAAGAGAGAAGAAAGAAAAAGAGATTCAAGGGAGTCAGTGCATTCAAGTGAAGAAATCAAGTGCCTTCAAGTTTCCCAACTGATTTCGTGCTCAACTACTCTCTCCCGTTCGGCATTCAAAGCTCACATTCAAGCCAACGCGATCCACATCGGAAGAACCACCATTTTCCACGCTTCCAACGGCTAAAAGGGTTCTTCCGGGTTTCATTGTTTATCAATGTTATATTTGCTTATTTAGAGCTTTCAAATCTTTTGTAAAACTTTTTCAATATTGTGCTTGTTCCAGTCAAGGGACTTGGAACAAGGGAAAGGCGTCCCAAGCCTAGGTGAAATTGGGGGTTATAGGGTTCGTTGTTAGCCCGGTGTAAAACAACGAGTTGGGTAGTGAACTCGCAAAACTACCGTACTGTAATCTTGGATTATAGTAGAAATTCCCAAAGGTGCTTTGGGGAGTGGATGTAGGAGCAGTGGAAGCTCCGAACCACTATAAAAGCTTGTGTTTGCGATTGTCTGTTTTCATACCTTTATTTTTACTTTAGCTCATACATTTGTGTGTTTTATTTTTAATTAGACAAAAAGTTTTAAGACACCCAATTCACCCCCCTCTTGGGTGACCATCTCTGGGCAACAGTAAGTATTTCAGTGGTCCTCTCCCCATGTCCTACAAAGGGCAATCTAGCCATTTTTTCTTGAAGATAGGACTCACAAACTGGATATGACTCGGAAGTCAATGAGCCGAGAAGCCCATCTTTCTCTATTTTGTTCATTCTGTCCTCTTCAACATGGCCAAGCCTGAGGTGCCATAAATACTTTTGATTTGTCTCATCCCTGGATCTTTTGGATCCTTTGGCACTCACTTCTTGCTCATACATATTTACAGATACATCCATATGCAAATGATAGAGACTGTCAATCATAAAACCACGTGCGACTATTTTATTTCTGAAATTAATAAAACAGCAGTCTTTGTCAAATGTAAAAACATGACCATCCTGTGCTAGACATGAAACAGAAATCAAATTTCTGCTAGCAGCAGTTACATAATAACAGTCTCTAAGTAATAAACTAAAATCAGACGGTAGTCGCAGAGGGTAGGTGCCCACAGCCACAGCAGCAACTTTTGCCCCATTGCCAACCCGAAGGGTTACCGCACATTCCGCCAGCCTTCTACTTTCCTTTAGACCCTGCATAGTAGTGCACAAATGAGCACTAGAACCGGAATATATGACCCAACTAGAAGTAAAGGAAACCGTAAGGTTAGTTTCAATTACGAGCAAGTCTAACATACCTTCTGAAGGTGTGTCTGCCTTCTTGTTCTTCAGGCTCTCGAGGTATAAAGGACAGTTCCTCTTCCAGTGGCCATCGACATTGCAGTGAAAACATTTTTCTTTGTTCTTAGCCTTTTTCTTTTGAACTTTCTCCTTTGGCTTCTTGTCTTTCTTCTGCTTCTTTGCTGGCTTCTTCTTCTTCCAAGTAGACTTTCTCTTGGAACCAGAAGTTAACTCAGCAGCAAGGACATTGCTCCTTGAACCTTTCAAGGCTCCCTCAGCAGTTACCAACATATTTAATAGTTCAGTCTTAGTGCATTCAATCTTATTCATGTGGTAGTTTACTATAAACTGTCCAAATGAATCAGGAATGGATTGCAGGATCAGATCCACTTGCAATTCCTTGTGCATGTTCATACCGAGCTTCTTAAGCTCCTCTAGGTCCTTGATCATAGTCAGACCGTGATCATGGACAGACTGCCCCTCGCGCATCTTTGCCTTGAAGAGCCTCTTGGACACTTCAAAGCAAGCTGTGTGACTCTGCTTACCATACAACTCTTGCAGGTGTGCCAGTATGTCCCTAGCAGTCTTCATATTCTCATGCTGGCATTGGAGTTCATTGGACATGGATGCCATGATGTAGCACTTGACCCTAATGTCATCGTCTGTCCACTTTTCATGCGTCGCACGCTGATCAGCGGTCGGACGTGTTGGTAATGTGGGGATATCATTGTCGAGCACAAAGCCTATTTTCTCGCAACTCAGAATGATTTTGAGGTTTCTAAGCTAGTCTTTGTAATTGGTACCGGTCAATCGGTTGGTCTCAAGAATACGGGTCAAAGGGTTTGAGGCTGACATTGTGATCTGCAGAGAGTAAAGATTCTAGTTAGATTTTTGTACTTGATCCTAATTTGTTCTAGGGTCTTTTAGAACAAATGTACCTCCCACTATTTTCTCGAATTCCTCATACTCCCCTAGTAGGAAAACAAAAATCCTACACGACTAGGTTTTCTAGTGGGTACTGCGGTCCCACCGATTTACATGCCACCTCATCTAACAGTTATCGGTGACACATAAATGGATGAGTGTACAACTCTTGTACAATGCTTCTCAAACATGTTGCAGTACTACTTGGTCTCAAAGTCATGAAAACCTCACCTAATGATAGTTAATTTTAAAGACCACGCAATAGCACGTATCTAGTAGGATAGTGATTACGGGTATCGATCCACAGGGATTGGGGTACAGTTGTTTTCTTAAAAATAATATGAAAGAGAGAGTTTGAAGACTATTAAACTAAGCAATTTAATAAGAAATGCAATTAAAATGATATCAGTTTGAGGGAACCTATGGCAAAGAATTCACTACTAACATCGTAACAAGGATTATTTGTATTTTAATTCGTCTTAGATTAACATGCAAATTGGCTACAAACCCTTTAAGCATTCAAATAAAAAATTCACTGAAGTAATTTTAGGAAAACCCATCTTCAGTAGGTATGAAATGTCTACCCTAAAATAGGGTGGCAGGACACTGCATCTTCCTTAAGCATGGATTATCTTTATACTCACTCAGTGATTATGAAAAACAGTTGTACGAACATCATATTTAAAGTCACAGAGATTAAATATGAGATGAAAGAAAAATATTCATTTAAGAGTAAGAGGATTCATACAACCCCAAGAACAAAAATTAAAGATACAAAAACCCTTATTTCTCTGTTAGAACTTCATCCAGCCCTAGTGAGGAGATCAGCCTTCCATGTAGAAGTGGACGATAGCAGCACAGCGGGATGAAGACGGCATGACTGACTTCTTCCGAGGGAGGTGGCGGCGGGAAAGAAGAGAAGAATAC
Source organism: Phoenix dactylifera (assembly GCF_009389715.1). Taxonomy (NCBI): domain Eukaryota; kingdom Viridiplantae; phylum Streptophyta; class Magnoliopsida; order Arecales; family Arecaceae; genus Phoenix; species Phoenix dactylifera. The sequence continues at coordinate 14,663,061 of NC_052401.1, read as the reverse complement.
ATCGTGATGATGGAGGAAGCTCCGGCTAATCTTCCCTCATTCCATTGCATTTTTTTTTCTTTCCGTGGGAAGTTCTTCCCATAATATCCAAAATAATCTCTCTCCTTTTATTTCTGTGGGAAGTCCGCCTGAGAGAAGATGGTTCCAAGGAACAGAAGTTTCCTCCTTTTATAGGCTGCAATCTCCCCCCTCTCCTCCTCTATGGCTGATCCGAATGGGAGGATAAGCTCGTGGAGGCTTCATGTCTTCCGCGGATGATGGGAGATGTGCCGTATCTGATCCGAACGTTGGAGCAAATCCTGTTGACGTGAATCCAGGGAATGAAGGAGCCGAGCTTCTTCAACATGTGGGAGGTTCCTTGAACGCGGCTGGGACACAGTGCGGAGGATTTGAGTCTATCCATGGATGCTGGAACTTATGCGGATGAAGGGACATGAGATGATGCTCTGTTCCGAAGCATGGATTTATCCGAGATGATGGAGTTAATTCCAAACGGGATGAGGATGCAGGGGATTCGAAGATGCTGCCGTTGGCTGAGAGGAAATCTGGGAAGAATTCGAAAGAAGATTATGGCTCTGATCTGTGATGAAGAGAAGGTGAGGAACGGCTGGATCAGGATTTGTGGACGATGGAATAGGGGCTGAGCTTGCCCGTGGATGATGAACGGGAAGGCTGGGAGCTAGCGGAAGAAGAGGCATACGTGGGAGATTCTGTTCTTTGGATTCGGAAGGAGTTGGATCCGGAAATTCAAATAGAACAGCTGGGATTAATGCGGATGGCTGAATGTGGGATGCTAGGAGGAATCCAGAACGTTGGGAAGAAACGAGGAGTTCTTTAGATGGGCTTTATTTGCTGGACACAGGGGATGAGGATGAATCACGGGCTAGTCGGATGCGGGAGGAGATCTTGGGACTTATCGCGGAAGAAGAAGAGGATCCGGGACAATGGAGCCCTTTGCATGCATTACGGGAGGAATGAAACTGAGTGTGGCTAGAATGGCTTCAGAACGAATGGGTTTAGGAACAGGGGCTGGACGACTGAAGACGCGTGGAAGACATGACGTGGCTGAGACGCGGTGGAAGAATCTCGGACATGGGGAGATGATGTGTAAGACTTACATGTGGATGGCTTGCACGTGAAATTTTAGGAAGACTTTGAATGGCTAATTGCGGATGTGATAAGAACTCAAATAGTACAATGTGGGAGGTTTTGGGAGGGAAGGTTAAAACATAAAAGGTTGAACTCGATTGGATGTGAAAGGAACAGATGAGTTGGGCTGAATCGGAAATCTAAGAGGATCTGATTCACGGGGTGCATGCGATTCGGGTTCAGGGATCATCCCAAATGAGTGACTCAACCTGCATATATTAGACTCGACCTGCATAAATTGGACTCGACCAATAAAATCAATCAAACTTGAATTACTTTTAATAATTTATTAAAATGCAATGATGAAGGGGAATGCATTTTCTTATGTTTAAATTTAAAATATATGCATGAAAATAATGATAAGTGCTATGAGTAAGAAGTTAATTTATGCATTATTTAGCACTTATCACACCCCCCAACCTATATTTTGCTAGTCCTTGAGCAAAATAAAAAAAACTAACTCACTTTCGCAGGAATCACGATTGCATTTACCGTATGCAATAAGGCTTTGAACCCCTAGGTGGCCCTAGTGGACGAATTTTTATCTCGTGAGGGTTTCCGGCTCAGATACCCACAAACTGCTATTTCTATTTAAAGAATTTATTTTATTATTTTATATAATCTAATTTCAAATGCATAAGTGCCAGTAAGTTCAAAAGCACACAAAGTTTTAATTACTAAGTCAGCTAAAATCCTAGGTCAGTATGCAACTTAAGTTGAAGTTATTAAGTTTCCATTAGAAAGTTGCAAGGTTTATTTATACTTGGGTGCTCGGTGATATTTGGACCATACACAAGCTAAGGCTTTAGATTCCCCAAAATACTGCTAAAGCTAGTAGTTTCCAAGAATTGGTCAGATAAGACCTATTCACTGATTCAAAATCATCCTATCTTGTAGGATTTCGAGAGTTGTGGATGTTTACTTTAATATCTCATGGGCTTTATCTGTAATATTCCAGTTTCTCGAATTTTTACAACGACGGCTTTCACACTATCGTCTTTTTCAAGATCAATATTATTTTCTCTTTTTCTCTTTCTTCTTCTTTTTTTTAATTATTTTTTTATTTGTTATTTATAAATAAATTATGCATTTTTACTCTTGTAATGATTCCTCCGTGTAGCGAGCATTCAGTCAACAACTCCCACACTAGATGGCATAAGGTGTTGGGCATCAAGACTCCCCTACGGACCTATGCTCGGATTCATCATCACAATCCCGCTGATCTTTGACGATAGGTAGCCCTTTTCGATGTACCTGACTAAATTCACTTTTTATATATATATATATATGAGATAATAGTGAATTAGATAGGTATGATTCGTCAGGACTCAAGGTTGCTACCAGACTTAGCAACATAATGTTGAACCCAACCCTTAGAAGTGCAGGCCATATGTGTTGTGAAATGCCAAAAAATTATCTTACAACTCGCTAAAAGAACTTTTAATAAAAAGAACTCAAATTGTCTTACTTCTGACTAATCGTTGGGCTTGTTAGATTTTATATACTTTGTGCATTTATCATTTCAGTACTAATGCATAGAAATTAGTTTTTTTTTTTAATTTGAAAAACTTATTCACAAATCAAAAATTCAAAAAATTTCTTCAAAAATTCCAATCCTATACATTCCAATCCTATACCCCCGGTTCCGATTCGAGCGAAAGCCCGAACGGGGGAGGCGAGAACATCTTGATCGAAAGCTCCACTGTTCTGAATAGTGAGAAAGACTTTTCAAAATTCGATCAAATCGATCGAGAATATCATCATCTGTTAGGTGGGTCAACCGACCGACCGAGTTGGGCTGGGCGTCCATGTCACAGAACTTTCTCCAGCCAAGAATCCCATTTTTGATCGACCAACCTAAATCAGACATTGTCCTCAATGTTTTTTTTTTGAGATATTATATTATTATTTTATTCTATTTTATTTTGGACGAAAATATGATGCATATGGAGGATAGAAGCATTTTACCATAGTTGCATAAGTAATATGAGGACTCCTATTAAAAAAATGCGATAAGAAAATATGCAAAAATAACCTACAAGAATTGGGTTGCCTCCCAACAAGCGCTAAGTTTAACGTCTTCAGCCAGATGCAGCACATCCTTATCAAATTATACCGGGTTCATGCCGAGTTTTCCAAGGAAGAAAATTTGTGGGAGACTGATTGTCGAGCAAGAAGTTGACTGCTTCTATGGCCTTGTCTTTATCAAAGTCAAAATGGGCCAAGCATGTTTTCAGAGGGTCATCTGCCACAATATAGGAAAGGGTTTCTTCTACAAGATCGTCCATTTTGTCTATTAGGAAGCACTCAACTTCCTTTGCAAGTTGATCAGAGGCACGAAATATATTTAACTTGACCTTCATATTCCTAAAAGATATATTCATCACCCCAATTCTACAATTTATACTCGCATTGGCTGTAGCTAAAAAGGGACGACCTAGAATCATATTCCTAAAAGATATATTCATCACCCCAATTCTACAATTTATACTCGCATTGTCTACATTAACTAGGATGTCTTCAATTGTTCCTCGTAGTATTTTTACAGATCTATCAGCCAATTGCAGAGACACCGAAGTAGGCTTTAATTCACCTAATCCAAATTTCTCATAAACGGAGTAAGGAAGAAGATTAACACTGGCTCCTAAATCTAAGAGTGCCTGATCAATAAGATTATCTCCTATGATACAAGAGATGGTGGGAGCACCAGGATCTTTGAACTTAGGAGGGATTTTGTCCTGAAGGATGGAGCTCACTTGTTCAGTTAGGAAGACCTTTTTAGGCACATGTGTCCTAGATTTTCGTTTTTGGGTACAAAGATCTTTGAGAAATTTAGCATAAGATGAAACTTGTTTTATGGCATCAAGGAGAGGGAGGTTGATTTTGACTTGTTTAAAAAGCTCCATTATTTCTTCTAACGAAGTTCCTTTCATGCTAAAGGGGGAAGGTGCATTCAGACACTGAGGGAAAGGGGCCTTTGGTATAAAAGGTGTGGTCGATACTGGACTAGATGGTGACACAGAAGAGTTTGGGTTCTCTTTAGGCATAGTCACACTCCTGTCTTCATTTTTCTTATGTTCTTTTTCTCCAACCTTATTGTCCACTATACGTCCGTTTCTTAAGGTAGTCATGGCATTAGCTTGTTCATGATGAACATCATTCGGGTGAGTCTCTTGAGCCATGTACTGCCCCCTCGGGTTACTCACTGGTTGACTTAGAAGCTTGCCTTCCTCTCTCTTATACAGTGCACTATCTAGCTACCCTAGCTGGATTTCTAATTTGGCAATAGACTGGGTATGGGAGTGCAACAATTGTGTATTAGCTTCCAGTCCTTGAAGGGCAGTCAAAACTTTTTGCTCAAAAGCCATATCTCTTTGGGGTGCTAGAGGAGAGACATGCTGAAATTGTGAATAGTGAGTAGGAGGACGGTTCGGATGAACATTCTGGAACGGTTGAAAATTTTGGGAATAAGGCTGGGAGGTATTGGGAGTCTGTTGTTTTCAAGAGAAATTTGGATGGTTGCGCCATCCCGGGTTATAAGTAGTGGAATATGGATCATTACTCGGTCGGGACTGTGTTTGGGCAGCATTAACTTGTTCTTGCACAAATTCAGGAAATTGAGCTGACAAAGGGCACTCAAAAACAGGATGAGATAGGCTAGAACAGAGAGCACACACTTGTGCTTAGGAAAAGATTGGAAGCTGTTCTCTAGATATTAGCTGGTCCAATTTGCGGGACAGTGCATCTACTTTGTCAGATAGTCCTATGGACTGGCTAACTTCATATATGGTCCCTTTTCTTTGAGAACTCGGGGGTGCTTGACGAGCGGAGGAGCCATGGTGGAGAGAATTTTCATTGAGATTTTCAAACAATTGCCATGCCTCATGTTCACTTTTAAGCATGAAAGTTTTTCCACAAGAAGCACCAACCATTTGACGGTTTCATTCAGACAATTCGTCATAAAAGCATTGCATTAATTGCCATTTGGGTATTTGATGATGCAGAAATTTTTGGAGTAAGTCTCTAAATTTTTTCCACGTTTCATGAAATTCTTCTCCGTCAGATTGGGAGAAGCTTGTGATCGCACGCCTAAATTGATTTGTTCTTCCTATGGAAAAATATTTCTTTAGAAATTCATGTTGCATTTGGGCCCATGAAAGAATAGAATTGGCTTCTAATGAATGGAGCCACTGCTTAGCTCTATCCTTAAGGGAGAAAGGAAATAGCCTAAGTTTCAGAGCATCATTAGTGAAGTTCTGAATTTTGACAGTGGTGCAAATCTCAAGGAACTCATCTAAATATTTGTATGGGTCTTCATTATTGAGTCCATAAAAAGAGGGAAGCATTTGGATGACACTACACTTAATTTCAAACTATACAGCAGCAGTGGTATCAGGTAGTCGAATACAAGATGGAAAGGTATAAATAGAAGGAGTGAAGTACTCCTTTAACAACTTGGGTTGTTCTTCAGCCATCTCTATAGGTGGTGTAGATCCTAAAGTTCTATAGGTGCGGATTTCGGCTCGAAGGGTCCTAATAGAACGCTCTATTTCAAGGTCAAAAGGTACTAATTTAGAAGATCTGGAACGACACCCTAGCATACACTAAAACTCTTCCGATCATTCAAGTGCAGTCAAGCATGCATTAAACAAAACACATCAAATCCTTGTGTTTGCCCTAAAATCACTAGACAACTTCTAACTGGTTTGAAGAGGGCACCTAAGCCTCCAATCCGGTCTAATGAACTGAGTTGACCAGGTAAGCTCCCAAATAAGTGGGGGGGTCACGATGCGTTGCAAAGGTTCCACTTAAAAACCACTTGCTCCGAACAGATGAACTGTCTTCCTTATAGGGACAAAGCTTGCCTAGACATCAACTGAGCCATAGAGCGAAATTGGTGCAACTTTCGGTGATCTTCGTTCTATTGAGCTCGAATGTCCCTAGAGGCCAACGTCTAATTGATTTTAATTAAAGTGATAGCTATGTGAGAATTAATTCACCTTATTTGGGTAAGAATCTGGTGATGAAATCCAGTTCTTATCTTGTTGGGGTGATTGCCCTTACTATGTGCGTGATATATTAAGTGGTGTGTCAAGCAATCATACATGCCTTACTCAAATTAAATCAAACAATCACAACAAGGATTCAAAGACAGGAGAGGTTTAGAGGTTACTAAGCAAAAATTGCAGCAGGCTAATTGATCAAACCTCGTCAGTACGTGTCCTCTAGTCGTCCAAAATTCGTTCCTTCTTTCCCCTTTTTTTTTCGATAGTCCTAAAAGAAAAACAAATACTGATTAGTACATCTCAAAAATATAGCAATATAAGGAAGTAGATGTATCCAATCGCTAAAAAGAAATAAATAAAAATAAATAAATAAAAAGAAGACAACCGTGCTTTCAATTTTCGGCAACGGCGCCAAAAATTGATAGTCAATTTTTAAGACCACACAATAGCACGTATCTAGTAGGATAGTGATTACGGGTATCGATCCACAGGGATTGGGGTACAGTTGTTTTCTTAAAAATAATATGAAAGAGAGAGTTTGAAGACTATTAAACTAAACAATTTAATAAGAAATGCAATTAAAATGATATCAGTTTGAGGGAACCTAGGGCAAGAAATTCACTACTAACATCGTAACAAGGATTATTTGTATTTTAATTCATCTTGGATTAACATGCAAATTGGCTACAAGCCCTATAAGCATTCAAATAAAAATTCACTGAAGAAATTTTAGGAAAACCCATCTTCAGTAGGTATGAAATGTCTACCCTAAAATAAGGTGGCAGGACACTGCATCTTCCTTAAGAATGGATCATCTTTATACTCACTCAGTGATCATGAAAAATAGTTGTACGAACATCATATTTAAAGTCACAGAGATTAAATATGAGATGAAAGAAAAATATTCATTTAAGAGTAAGAGGATTCATACAACCCCATGAACAAAAATTAAAGATACAAAAACCCTTATTTCTCTATTAGAGCTTCATCCAGCCCTAGTGAGGAGATCAGCCTTCCATGTAGAAGTGGACGATAGCAGCACAGCGGGATGAAGACGGCATGACTGACTTCTTCCGAGGGAGGTGGCGGCGTGAAAGAAGAGAAGAATACGTCGCGATGATGGAGGAAGCTCCAGCTAATCTCCCCTCATTCCATTTCATTTTTTTTTCTTTCCGTGGGAAGTTCTTCCCATAATACCCAAAATAATCTCTCTCCTTTTATTTCTGTGGGAAGTCTGCCTGAGAGAAGATGGTTCCAAGGAAGAGATGTTTCCTCCTTCTATAGGCTGCAATCTCCCCCTCTCTCCTCTGTGGCTGATCCGAATGGGAGGATAAGCTCGTGGAGGCTTCATCTCTTCCGTGGATGATGGGAGATGTTGCCGTATCTGATCCGAACGTTGGAGCAAATCCTGTTGACGTGAATCCAGGGAATGAAGGAGCCGAGCTTCTTCAACATGTGGGAGGTTCCTTGAACGCGGCTGGGACGCGGTGTGGAGGATTTGAGTCTATCCATGGATGCTGGAACTTATGCGGATGAAGGGACGTGAGATGATGCTCTGTTCCGAAGCATGGATTTATTCGAGATGATGGAGTTAATTTCGAACGGGATGAGGATGCAGGCGATTCGGAGATGCTGCCGTTGGCTGAGAGGAAATCTGGGAAGAATCCGGAAGAAGATTATGGCTCTGATCTGCAATGAAGAGAAGGTGAGGAAGGGCTGGATCAGGATTTGTGGACGATGGAATAGGGGCTGAGCTTGCCCGTGGATGATGAACGGGAAGGCTGGGAACTAGTGAAAGAAGAGGCATACGTGGGAGATTTTGTTCTTTGGATTCGGAAGGAGTTGGATCCAGAAATTCAAATGGGACAGCTGGGATTAATGCGGACGGCTGAACGTGAGATGCTGGGAGGAATCCGGAACGTTGGGAAGAAACGAGGAGTTCTTTAGATGGGCTCTGTTTGCTGGACATAGGGGATGAGGATGAATTGCAGGCTACTCGGATGCAGGAGGAGATCTTGGAACTTATCGCGGAAGAAGAAGAGGATCCGGGACAATGGAGCCCTTTGCTTGCATTACGGGAGGAATGAAACTGAGTGTGGCTAGATTGGCTTGGGAACGAATGGATTTAGAAACAGGGGATGGATGACTGAAGACGCATGGAAGACATGACGTGGCTGAGATGCGGTGGAAGAATCTCGAAGATGGGGAGATGATGTGTAATACTTACATGTGGATGGCTTGCACGTGGAATTTTAGGAAGACTTTGAATGGCTAATTGCGGATGTGATAAGGACTCAAATAGTACAATGTGGGAGGTTTTGGGAGGGAAGGTTAAAACATAAAAGGCTGAACTCGATTGGATGTGAAAGGAACAGATGAGTTGGGCTGAATCGGAAATCTAAGAGGATCTGAATCACGGGGTGCATGCGATTCGGGTTCAAGGATCATCCCAAATGAGTTTGACTCAACCTGCATATATTAGACTCGACCTGCATAAATTGGACTCAACCAATAAAATCAATCAAACTTGAATTACTTTTAATAATTTATTAAAATGCAATGATGAAGGAGAATGCATTTTCTTATGTTTAAATTTAAAATATATGCATGAAAATAACGATAAGTGCTATGAGTAAGAAGTTAATTTATGCATTATTTAGAACTTATCACCTAACAGTTATTGGTCCCATTCCTTAGTTAAGTCAGACCCACCATATAACCGTAGAAATAAAGTCGTCATTGGATCCTCACCTAACAGTTATTGGTGCCCAACCCCACCTTTACCCCTACAACATCTCATGTCTATAGAGAGGTCTAGCCCTCCGATGCAACTTGCCCACTATGTCCAGCCGAGACAAGTCAACACCAAAAAGACCTTAGCAGCTCTACTACGGTGGAAGACCTATGGACATAATATTGGTTAATCATGTCTTAGTGTTTGCAATCTTGAGCTCTTCATAAGAGGTAATCGAACAATTGGCCAGGTAAGCAGGTGGGAGGCTCCCCTTACTCAGAGAGTAAGGTTCTAATTAAGTAACCACCTTTCATGCTTTCCTAGACACCAATTAGATCAATTAATCTAATATGACTCGCTCATGTTGGTTCACTCTCGACTGATTGAGGAGGTTTTAGTTTAGGTCTCATTGGGATTGCTCTACTAGTTTGCATCATATGTAAATCTATCTACCCCGCTCACATTCGCATCACATGCAAAAGGCACATCGCAGGTATTGCAGCAATAAATAAAAGCTGAATTTTAAATAGGTGATGATCATGGATTCTAATTAGGTCATATTACAAGCACATGCACGTCAATCGATCAGCTGGTCTTCAACTCTTGAATTGGTCCCGAGCCTCCTTGATTCGATCCCTGATCAACTCTTGATCCAATCGTCATCATCCGCTCAGATCGTCGTTCATCTCATGTACTATCTTTGACTGATCGTTGACGTACATGACATCACAGAAATACAACCAGATATAAAATAAATTACATCCCTTTTAGGAGGCATGCAGGTCCCTCAAAACATCAAATAAGATGCATGCAAGCATCTGAAAATATTATATGACATTACAGATCACATCGCAGGTCTTTACATTTGATACCAAAAGGGTTTGAATCCTATGATCATCACCACATGTATCAATTATAATTTTCAGATCTGAAATCTAATTAATTACGTCATCACATGAGTTGCTGATCATGCAAGACATGATTCTAAACTTTTGTAATCTCATTAACAATGCAATAGAATCATCAACTTATGCACATAAAAATCAGAATGCAAAAAACAGCAATCCTGAAATTCTGCATGCAGAAAATTTCAGCATGCATAACTTTTTAAATTTCAGATCTAACATGCCCTCTAATAATTAATCCTAACCTTAATCTACGAAGCCTAGGCTCTGATACCACTGTTGGGAACCCGCCCATGCCGCAGAAATTTTTTTTAAAAAAAATTCAGATGGCAGCGGAAGTGGCATGCGCGGGATCAATGTTCATCTCATGAACGTTATTTAAAAACCGTTCGTAGACAGATTAGGATTAAAAACTTTTAAAACCATTAAGAAGATCAGACCTTCATCTTGTGCGGGTAGATGATCGCTGCAAATTGAAGTTTGTGGTTTAGGATAAAGGTTTGCTTGAAGCCGCACACGCGTCCGGCCTCTACGGGTATCCACATGAAGCAGAGGACCGATCCAAATGCTCGAATATCCCCAGGGTGCTAGCTCCCTTGCAGAGATTTATTTTGTTGGCTGATCACCTCTCTTTCAATCAACTCTTGAATGCCAGAGGGAGGAGGAAGAGGAAGAAGGGATCAAGGGAGAAGATCCAAAGGCTAGATGCAGCCTTTTCTTTCCCTTGCGTTGGAACCAAGGAAGGAGGCCAAGAGGAGGTGCACGCCTCCTCTTCTTTTCCCTTTGCCGATGGCGGCTGAAAACCCAATAGAGAAAAAGGTGGCTCATGGCTGAAAGAGGAGGAAAAGGATTGCCCTGGGGGTTGGCCCTTCACCTCCTTACACATGGAGCTCCTACATTTTAGGAGCTTCATGTTTTTCCTTTTGGAGCCAAGAAGAGGGGCGCACGCCCCTCTTCTCTTCTCTTTGATTTCGGCCAAGGGAGGGGTGTACGCCCCTCCCTCCTCATCCTCCATCACGCACGCCCTAAACTTGATCTAATCAAGTGGGGCGTGGGGCCTAATCCTAGGTGGTTTTAATCCTTTTCCAAAAAGGACTAGATGTACCAATTTGTATTCCTTCAAATCCTAATCCAATTAGGATTCAATTGAACCATGACTCAATTGAACTCTTCAATCCTAATCTAATTAGAAGTCATTTAATTAATTAGACTAAAATTAATCAGGACTTAAGAAATCCTAATCTAATTAGGACTTGTTCAATTTTAGTCCTAATCTAATTAGGACTCTAATTTGAATCCAAAGTCCTAATCTAATTAGGACTTCTAGGAATCCTACTCTAAGTAGGAATCCAAGTTGAATTCAAAATTCTAATTTAATTAGGATTGTAGAAATCCTACTCTAAGTAGGACTCCCAGTCCTAACCCAATTAGCACTCCAGGAATCCTACTCCAAGTAGGATTCGTGTTTAAGTCCAATTAATTAATTTTCATTGTTCCTTCTTCAACTGATTATCAATCGAATTGATTACTCGTGATTCATAATTATAATTCAACCATCGGATCGGTCAATACCTCTAGTGTGTGTGACTCCATAGGTTCTATTCTGACTGGTAGTGAGATATATTGCGATCTCTATCATAATATCATTGAAAACTTCTTTCAATGGGTTGGAACGATTCCAACTCAACTCATTAGGGTTTATCGACCATCGAGATATTTTCTGTGAGTCTCACCATCCACCAGTGACACCTAGCAGCATGTAGTAGCTATCCAACAGAATGGAATGATGAACCTCTAGGTGCAGTTATCGTATGATACAGTCCTTCTATTATGGATCCCTACAGGACGGAGGTCATGGACAACTCGTCAAACCCCATCGTCTGTCATATGTCAAGATTTATTCGACTTAAGTTCGAGAGTGGAAAACTCTTTCTCCACGGTATATACTGCCCCGGCCGAGGTCTTACGAACTCAGTCTTATAAATCACATAGGATCTCTCCTTATCTATCAAGATCGATAGATTCCATATAGGTGCATACCCTACTCCTACAGTGAACCTACTGCAGCCAATCTACATTCATGGACCCGTATGTCTAGAGACCATGTATACGTGCAGTCAAACTACAATAACTTCACTGTGAGTAGCCGAAGCATCGCAGGTCAAAGGACCAGTCACACTACTGCAACATCAAGCAAGTCACTGACGAGTGGATAGACATCCAAGTGACTTCTTGTCTTGGTCACGCTCAGTACCCTTGTTCTCTAATGATGAGAGCACAAAAGTGTGATCTATATATCACTTAAATTAGTATTATTGCTAACAAATAATGATAGAAGTGCTGTATTAATATTATATTTTTGTGGGGTGCAGGTGATCTGAAATCAAAGCTAAAATGCACATTGGGTCCAAAAATATGCATCACTACAGGTGATCAGCCAACCGCTTGTGTCAACCCCAGTTGCACACTAGAAGGAGGTCAAGTTCAGCTATCCACTTCATCACAGCTTCAGTCTTCTATGAGCCCAAGCATCTAAGCCGCGTGCAGCCCATCCGCCCGCGTGGAAGAATCGCGAAGCATTCTTCGCGTCTGCTTCTCCCGAGCAGCCCAACGTGTGACCCCTCATCTAGTGTCCGTGCACCCTCCCAGCATGCCACGTTCGTCTGAGTCCACTTCTCCCGCGTGCAATCGTCCAGCTCTCAGCATTGGATCCTCCCAGCAGCACCCAAGCCTCATCCATCTGCGTTCAAGCTTCCTCCAAGCCGTCACCCTGACTTCACCCCGTGATTTCAGCATCAGCATCCCATGAAGCATCTCGTCCGCATCCGATTCTTCAAGCATCCCAGCTTCTTCGACAAGTCCAAGTTCCAGCCACATCAGCGATCCGCCCATGTGGAAGAGATCCTGATCCCCTTCGATCGGGCCACATAATCCGCAGTCTCCCAGTCTTCCGCATCCGCTTCATCCGCGCGTTTACACCGTGATCCCAGCATCCTGTGAAGCGTTGCAGCCGTCCACAGTTCATCTCCCATGCATTCCAACAGATCCCAGCCTTCCAGAGAACGTTCCAACATCCCGCGAGGCATCACCCGCGTCCGTGTTTCCTTCCGATCCATCCGCTCATCTTCCGGATTCGTGCTCAAGCCCAGCCATCCGCGAAGCATCTTCCGTTCCCAGATCTACTCCTCAGCGTCCGGGATACTCGGAAGCCAGCAAGAGAGAAGCATCCCGTGTGATCAGGTGACCCATCGGGAGATATAGGAGGGCTCTCATTTGAAAACAAAGAAAAAAATAGAGGAGGAGAGAAACAGGGGAGGCCCTGTTTCCGAAAATAAAAAGAAAAAAAAAAGGGATAGGAACAGGGGAGATTTTTCATGTTGATGGCCGGCTAATCCCTTTGGTCTAGGGTGATGGGAGAACCCTTGACTTGTTACTTTCTTGGAGTAAACTCTAAACTATTGTTCTATTCAATTTAGATCTTTTGATATATTTTGGTTTCTTGCTTGCCTATGTTGTAGATAGTTCTTTAATGGTTTATATCTATTCATGCATGGATTACTTTATTATTTGATTTGTCGTAGACATAACCGGCACGACGAATGCTTAGAAATTGAGTTCGTGTGCTCAAACAATATATTCCATGATTAGATCTATCCTACATTTGAACTTTTAAATCAGAAACCGTAGAGTTTATATCTTGAATGTATTATTGTCAAGGGGGATTCCGGATCCCTAACCATCTCTTTATTATCGAACTTAATCTATTAATTAGTTTCTTTAAACTTCAAAACATCATCTTAATCCACATATTTATTGAATTAATTAATATGAAATTATACTAAATAATCTCATATATATTTCGTTCCCTAAGGATTCGAACTCGGACTCCCGAGAATTTACTACTTGTGCGATTCTCCTGCACTTGGGAGATTAGTTTCGCGAAAATATTTTTGCGAGCGCGTCAAGTTTTTGGCGCCGTTGCCAGGGAATGGCTGATTTATTAGTATAATTTTAGATTCAATTAGTACTTTAGTAGTTAGTCTTTTTCTTTCAAAAATAAAAAAAAAAATTTCTTTACTGCTGTTTTTTTATTCCCTGCATAGTCTGCATCAAACTCTGATATCAAAGTAAGTAACTATCTGATTGAACTCAAATTTGGTCTTCAGGTGCAGGACCTATTTTTCTTTCATCTGAACGGTCTGATTGACATTTTGAAACTTTTAAGACCATTAGATTAATACGAAACCTTGCTGCTTTCTGTTTTGAATTTTCTGCATTTAATTTTTTTAGAATCAGAATTTTATTGTTATCATATCTCATTAACCCTTGTTGCTAATTGAAAATTTAAGAAAAAAACTTTAAGAAAAGATCAAGGGTGATTATTCAAAAATTAAAAAGAAAAAGAGGAGGAAAAATCTAAAATTTCAAATTTCAAATTTCAGAATTCAAATTTCAAACTTCAACTCATAAAATTTTTTAAAAAAATAAATAATTTGCTTGATCACCTATTCAATGAAATTTAATGTCATGTCATAAAACATTAAAAAAAAAATCTCTTGATTGTTGCATATAGTATAAGGCATCAGCATAAAATATTCTAAGGGCTGAACCCATTTAAAAAGATAAGGTCGGAATTTCATCACTCGTCCTTAGCCCAAAAATTACCCCATTGCATAAATATCCTAAGCTTAACTAAAATCAACTAGACATTGGCCCCTAAGGACATTCGAGCTCAATAGGACGAAGACCACCGAAAGTTGCACCAATTTCGCTCTGTGGCTTAGTTGATGTCTAGGCAAGCTTTGTCCCTATAAGAGAGACAGTTCATCTGTTTGAGGCAAGTGGGTTTTAAGTGGGACCTTTGCGAACGCATCGTGACCCTCCACTTACCTGGGAGCTTACCTGGTTAACTCGGTTCATTAGACCGGATTGGAGGCTTAGGTGCCCTCTTCAAACCAGTTAGGAGCTGTCTAGAAATTTAAGAAAAACATTAGAAATTGAGGTGTAATGTTTTGTTACATGTTTGATTGTGAATAGATTTTTGTTTTAGGGTGTCGTTTTAGGGTATCTTTAGTTGGTACTTATATTTATATTTATTTTTAAAAAAATATATAAAAAAAATTTAATTAAATTTTGTATGCTAGGTTGGAATAGGAACAACACTGGGCGTCTGAATCGACAAATTTTTGACAATTCCTTAAATCAAAATATTGAAACTCTTTCGCAAAATCTCAGATCTGGTGAGATGGCTGATGATGATGTAGGAAGTCACCATGGTGATGAAGGTAGACCCCCAGTTATGACACTTCGACAATACTTACACCCTACTAGGACTAGTCAACCTTCATGCATGATTATTCCTGAAAACGTAGGACACTTTGAAATCAAACCAGGAGTAATTCAATTGCTGCCCAAGTATCATGGAATGGAATCCGAGAACCTTTATCTTCACCTTAAGAATTTTGAGGAAATTAGCATCACATTTAGAGTGCCAAATGTATCGGAAGACGTCCTTAAATTGACCTTGTTTCTTTTTTTTCTTAAAGGATAAAGCCAAAACATGGCTGAACTCCTTGAGACCTAGATCGCTAGGAACATGGCATGATATGCAAAGAGAATTCTTGAAAAAATTCTTTCCCGCACAAAGGACTAATTTTTTGAAAAGGCACATTAGTAATTTCCAACAAAAAGACCATGAAACATTTTATGAATGCTGGGAGAGATTTAAAGAATTGCTCCTCTCTTGTCCTCATCACGGGTTTGAAACATGGAGAACCATTAGTTTCTGTTGCTGGGGGTTCAAACCGAGAACGATTGGCACAGCGGTGTGAACGGGGTTCCCTTGGAATTGCTTCGGTTGCGCTCCACCTTCCGCCGGAAAACCTGCAAGCAAGCCTCGCACCACCACCGGGGTAGTGGGGGCCCTCCGACGATCAAGTTAGGGAAGATCGAAGGAGAAGGAGAGGTAGCAGGTAAGATAATACTCTGAAAAATCTTGCTTACCCTCCCCCTTCCCCCCCAGTCGCATATATACCAGGCTGGGGGGTTCTTTTGGGGATTGGTCATCGTGTGGCGCGATGGGGTTGCCACTGACATGGCCGTTACAGGGCGTCGTGGGGCAGCGCTGGGTACGGCTATGGCAGGGCGTAGTGGAGTTCCGTTTTGTACGGCTGTTACAGGGGATCGTGAAACAGCGTCGGATACGGCCGTTGCAGGGAGTAGTGGAGCAGGGGGCCGCGGCGTGCCTCAGAGGAACAGTCTGTTGTGGTCAGAGATTGCCGACTCGGAGTCGGATTGCTGGTTCAAGGGGCAGCCGACTCGGGGTCGGGCTGCGGAGCCGAAGATATCCGACCCGAGGTCGGATTGCTGGATCAAGGGGCAGCCGACTCGGGGTCGGGCTGCGGAGCCGGAGATATCCGACCCAAGGTCGGATTGCTGGATCAAGGGGCAGCCGACTCGGAGTCGGGCTGCGGAGCCGAAGATATCCGACCCGAGGTCGGATTGCTGGATCAAGGGGCAGCCGTAGTCTTTCCGGGCGCGCGTGCCGGTCACGTGGGGCATGGTGGCTAAGTTCCCCCGTAACAGTAGCCCCCCACTTCCGAGCCTGGAACCAGGAGGGGAACAGGTGAAGGGAGTGATGCTTCGAGATTGCCGCCATCCCTCGGAAAGGCGCGCGCGCTTCGAGCTCCCCGCCTTCTTTACGGCGTATGGCGGTTGTCGCTGATCTGGCGGTCTGCGGATTTCGGCGGACATCCTTCCTTAATGGCGTCGATTCGCCTTTGGGGCGCGAACAAACCTTCGGCAGCCAGGCGTCCTCTGGCGCCACCGAGGCGTCACCCGCTTTTCCGCCTATTTAACCGGGGGCCCTCCCCCGTCCGCCTTTCTCTTCACAGGCATCCTCGAGTTTCTCCCTTGTGCTGCTGCCGTTGCCGTCGGGCTGTTCGTTCGCTCCTCCTTTGGCGCTCTCAGAGCCGTTCTTCCTTCCCTTCCGGTGAGTTGCCCCACTCTGCAATTTAGGGCCCTCCGTACTTTCTCCTTTCGTATTAGTGTACCCCAGTCGTTCCGGTCCCTTCTCCTCTCTTGACCCCGTCCTGACCGTAGATTCACTGGCCGTTAGGGATGGACGAAGTAAGAGCAGACCGCATTCAGTCGGAGCTGGTCCCCGAAGACCTAGATAGGTTCGTGGCCCGGTACCACCTTCCCGAAACCTGCAACGTTACGCTCCCGGGGCCTGAGGAGAGGATGTCCCATCCTCCTCCAGGGAAGGTCGCCATCAATGAGGACATCCTTCGGGCTGGGTTCCGCCTTTCCCTCTCGGACTTAGTCGTGCAGGTGCTTCGAGGTTTAAGAGTGGCGCCGACGCAACTGGTGCCGAACTCATGGCGTACCCTGACGGCCTTCCAGGTTCTCTGCCGCATGCACGAGGTTTCCGCCACCCTGACCATCTTTTGGGAATGCTATGGCCTGAACGGCCACCCCCGGGACAGAGGGTGGTGGTGCTTTGCGGCGCGGCGAGGGTGCGGCCTCGTCAAGGAGGCTCCTTCCTCCATTCATGGCTGAAGGAGCGTTTCTTTTTCATCGACGTAGATCCCTCTTGGGGAATCGGGACAACCTGGGAGACGCCGATGAAGTCCCCGATCGGCCTATCGAGGTTGTCGAGGGAGGAGTCCGATGGCGTCGCCGTCTTGAGGGGGTTGGTTGCCGAGGGCCGGCTCCCCCCGGTGGCTAGCCTTATTTCCGAGGATGCCTTGGTGAACGTCGGTCTGAGCTCGGTCCCCACCGACCGTGAGCCCGCCACCACTTCTTCTTTTTTAGCTCTTTTCTCCTCTTTCCTTTCTTCTTTCCATTGGTTTCTTAGTTTCTAACCATCTCGTCCTTTTTGCAGAAATCGACGACGTCATGCAGTCGGACAAGGCAATGGCTGTTAGTAGGGCGTCCCTACTGGAAGCGGTCCAGAGGAAGAAACAGACTCCTCCGAGCGTGGTCCCACCGGCGAAGAAGCCCCGCCAGCAGGCGACTCCGACGTCGACAGACGGGTCCGGGCCCATCGATCAGGGGGACGCCGCGGGCTCGGACCGACAGTTGACGCCGTATCAGCCCTCCGGTGATGAGACTATCGTTTTTTCCGGAGGTGTCATCCGAGCGCGCCTGGGGCGGCCGGGTCGGACGCAGTCGGTCCCCAGCCCGATCTTCGACTCGGTCGGCTTCGGATGATACGAGAAGGGGGGGCGCGCCGAGGCCCCGGCCGAGCGGGACCCTGTCGATCTCTGGCGCGGCCCCTGCCCCGCACACGGTTGGCATGACTCTCTCCCAAGCGATGGGTAAGGGTAAGGCCGCAGAACCACCGTCCGGCTCCGGGGCGAAGTCGGGGTCGGCCTTCACTTTCGCCGGCGCCCGAAACCTCGTCGAGACGGTGCTGCTGGAGAGGGACCGTAGGCAGGTCCGGCAGATGAGCATCCCTGAAGTCGGAGCTGCCAGCTGCGTCTGTCTCATGTCGGTGAGTGTTCTTTTGGTCGCTTTCGTCGTTTATAGGCTCTGTTGATCCCCGTCTGACGCTCTCATTTTTCCTATCTCTTAGCTCGTCCAGTACATGATCCGCCTGGAGGAGAGCCACGAGGAATAGGCGAGGCTTCTGGCGAGGACCGAGCGCCGACTGAAAGCTGTAGAGGAGGGAGGCCAGGCTGCGGCGGGGAGGACGACCAGGGACCTCGAAACGAGGCTCCAGGTGGCCGAAGAGCGGGCACTCGGCTTCGCCGTCCTCGAGAGGCAACTGTTGGATGCTCAGAAGCAACTCAAGGTTGCCTCGGGTCTCGAAAGCGAGATCAGGAAGGCGGAGGAGCGGGCCGAAAAGCAGTCCCGGAAGGCTGCCGACTTCCGGGAGAGGTGGGAGAAGGCCCAGCAGTCGGCCGACAACGCCCGCAACCGAATCCGATCTCTTGAAGCCAAGCTGGCCGAATTGGAGTCGGCCTTGGAGGGGACTCGTGCGAGCAACCAGGAGCTTCATTCGCGCCTGGAGGAGGCTGAGGCTGCTCGCGTCGCTGCCGAGGCGAGGCACATGGAGGCTCGGGCCGATCTGCTGAGGGTCTCCTCCGAGGCGGACGACCGGATTGTGGCGAAGGTCATGGAAGCGAAAGCTCAGATTACGGAGCGAGCGGAGGCTGTGCTGGCCGAGAAGAGCGCGGAGATCGGGCGTCAGGCGGTACAGGCCTATCGTCAGTCCGCCGAGTTCATCCGTGACATGTCGGACGCGGGGTCCGACTCCTTTGCCTTAGGCTTCGATGAAGGCCTGGCAAGGGTGTCCTCTAAATACCTCGAAATTGACCTGAGTGGGGTCTCCCTCCTCGACTCCCCTCCGATGCCATTGCCTGCCGATTATCCAACCGTCTCCCCATCCTTCGTGGACGTGCTCGCCGTTCCCGACTCAGGGGTTCCTCCAAACTGACTCTCTGTACTTTTCTTTATTCTTTTCTTTGTATGTTGGCGTTTTGCCATGTTGTATGGGTCTCGGCCCTGATGCAATGAAAGTTAATGCAAACAGAGTGTTTCCTCATTTCACTTTCGTCCTTCCTCTTCTTAACCCTTGGTAGCGTCTCGCCGACTCCTGACTCTTGAAGTTCTTCCGGCGCTAGGCCAGGCATCCGAGGGTTAGGCCTCAGAAAATTCTTCCGGCGCTAGGCCAGGCATCCGAGGGTTAGGCCTCAGGAAATTCTTCCGGCGCTAGGCCAGGCATCCGAGGGTTAGGCCTCAGAAAATTCTTCCGGCGCCAGGCCAGGCATCCGAGGGTTAGGCCTCAGGAAATTCTTCCGGCGCTAGGCCAGGCATCCGAGGGTTGGGCCTCAGGAAATTCTTCCGCTGGTCGGCCAAGGCTGGCGCAAGCCGAGGCGACCGGTCGGGGCTTCAGGCTAGTCTGCTCCCGGGATGATCATCGGGTTAGCCTGGCATCCGAGGGCCGAGCCTCGGAGAATTCCGCTCGTTGGTCGGCCAAGGCTGGCGCAAGCCGAGGCGACCGGTCGGGGCTTCAGGCTAGTCTGCTCCCGGGATGATCATCGGGTTAGCCTGGCATCCGAGGGCCGAGCCTCGGGGAATTCCGCTCGTTGGTCGGCCAAGGCTGGTGCAAGCCGAGGCGACCGGTCGGGGCTTCAGGCTAGTCTGCTCCCGGGATGATCATCGGGTTAGCCTGGCATCCGAGGGCCGAGCCTCGGAGAATTCCGCTCGTTGGTCGGCCAAGGCTGGCGCAAGCCGAGGCGACCGGTCGGGGCTTCAGGCTAGTCTGCTCCCGGGATGATCATCGGGTTAGCCTGGCATCCGAGGGCCGAGCCTTGGGGAATTCCGCTCGTTGGTCGGCCAAGGCTGGCGCAAGCCGAGGCGACCGGTCGGGGCTTCAGGCTAGTCTGCTCCCGGGATGATCATCGGGTTAGCCTGGCATCCGAGGGCCGAGCCTCGGAGAATTCCGCTCGTTGGTCGGCCAAGGCTGGCGAAAGCCGAGGCGACCGGTCGGGGCTTCAGGCTAGTCTGCTCCCGGGATGATCATCGGGTTAGCCTGGCATCCGAGGGCCGAGCCTCGGGGAATTCCGCTCGTTGGTCGGCCAAGGCTGGCGCAAGCCGAGGCGACCGGTCGGGGCTTCAGGCTAGTCTGCTCCCGGGATGATCATCGGGTTAGCCTGGCATCCGAGGGCCGAGCCTCGGGGAATTCCGCTCGTTGGTCGGCCAAGGCTGGCGCAAGCCGAGGCGACCGGTCGGGGCTTCAGGCTAGTCTGCTCCCGGGATGATCATCAGGTTAGCCTGGCATCCGACGGCCGAGCCTCAGGGAATTCCGCTCGTTGGTCGGCCAAGGCTGGCGCAAGCCGAGGCGACCGGTCGGGGCTTCAGGCTAGTCTGCTCCCGGGATGATCATCGGGTTAGCCTGGCATCCGAGGGCCGAGCCTCGGGGAATTCCGCTCGTTGGCCACGCGCCTGTCACTTGCCGCTCGACGGGGTTTCTCCGTGGCCAGCTGCGATCGTGTTTCTCCCCCTCTCGAAGCGTCGCCTGGGGAACACTAGAAGGCCATTAAATGCTAATTGAGTCGTTACCTGAGAAATCGGACCGGCCAGTTGCTGCTTGCGAGGAGTGCCAGTTAAGCGGCCGCGATACGCGCGTTCTTCGAGGCGGATGCGGCCTGGGCGCGTGCGGAGATACGTGGGCCGCGGGATACACGCCGTCCGGAGTGTCCTGCACAAAGAATGCAATTAAGGAGAATGATGCCTAGGAGATCGTGGGGGGATAAACCTCGAGAGCCGGAACGGCTCCGGATTCGATGTGCCCGCATTTATTGGAGCCACCCGCATCGGAACGACCGGGGGGCCACAGTTTGGCTATAAATATAAGCGCAGGTGCGGTGGATCCTGCCAAACCGGAGCTGTTCAGGTTGCCATGGATCGTGGACCTCCTCTCCGGCGCGTGGCTGGGAAATCTCAGCCGGAGGAACGGGAGGCGCGCCCCTCACGACTTCCACCAACTAGCCGTTTCATCTGGGATCAACGGGAGGATTCTCCCCGGTGGAACTCCGCTCTAGGCGTTTCATCCGGGATCACACCTCCTCGCGCTCTTCTCCCTTATATTCCTTTCCTCCCCTTCTTCTGGGAGGACCGGAATATCCCTTGGAGGTGGCGTTCCTCTAGAAGCAGTGTGAACTTCTTCTTCGTCCACGCCGGCTCTTCGTCTTTTGCGTGAGGCGTCGATGGCGCCTCCGGGGGGAAGCACCCACGGCCAGTGGGATTGCAGCTGCTTCGGGCGGAGGGTTCGGGATCCCAGATCTTCAGCGCCACAGAGTCCCCACCTCTTCCTTAGTTTCTTTACTCCCCAATCCCCCTCTGGGAATTCTTTGTAATCACACGAACACGCCATTGTAACCAGGAATTATTGAAATGAAAAGAACTATATATTTTTTGAGCTGTCTTTCTGGCTTTGTCTTTCTACTGGTAATATACCCGCAGGTTAGCGGAATTCCAGCTCCTTGGAATTTCTCGACCATCTAGTGCCTCCAACTGGTAGGAGCCAGGTCGGTTTACCCAGCGAACCCTATACGGGCCTTTCCAATTTGGCGCCAGCTTCCCACCTTCTGCGAGCTGAGATGCTTTGGCCCGCCTTAGCACCAGATCTCCGATTCTGAAAAGTTTTGGTCGGACCTTGGAGTTATAATACCGGGCCACCCTCCGCTGATACATCGCCATCCGGACCTGCGCCATTTCCCTCGCTTCTTCCAAGAGGTCCAGGTTCCCTCGGAGCTGCTCCGGATTGGCCTCGGGTCGGTGCGCGGCCACCCGGGGCGAGGGAGTCCGAGCTCCACGGGGGACGACCGGTTCCGTGCCATAGGTTAGGCCGAAAGGCGTCTCCCCGGTAGGGGTCCGATGCGTGGTCCGATACGCCCAAAGGACGTTCTCGAGTTCTTCGACCCAAGCTTGCCTCGTCCGACCGATTCGCGCCTTAATTCCTTGGAGGATTGTCCGATTTGTCACTTCGGCCTCACCGTTGGTTTGGGGGATGCGACACAGATGTGAACCGATGCTCGATCCCGAACTCCTCGCAGAAGTCACGGAAAATGCTTGTTGTCGAACTGTCGACCATTATCCGAGATGAGGACCTGGGGTACCCCAAATCGGACAATGATGTTTTTCTTTACGAACTTCCGGACTTGCGCCTCCATGATAGCGGCTAGCGGCTCCGCCTCCACCCACTTGGTGAAGTAGTCGATTGCAACAATCAAGAATTTCCGCTGGGCGGAAGCGACGGGGAACGGTCCGAGGATATCCATTCCCCACTGTGAGAAGGGCCAGGGTGCGGTGATTGGTGCCAAGGGGACAGAAGGGACTCTCTGGACGTTGGCGTGGCGCTGGCAGGCGTCGCATTTCCGTACGTGATCCTTTGAGTCCTCCAACAAGGTAGGCAATAATAGCCTTGCCTCATGATCTTGTGCGCCAAGGACCTAGCCCCGAGTGCGATCCGCAGACGCCCTCGTGGACTTCGCCGAGGACGTAGGCCGCCTCCAAGGGGCGGAGGCACCTTAAGAGGGGGGCGGTGAACGAGGTCCGATACAGCCTCCCTTCATAGAGTACGTAGTGGGCGGACTTCCTGACAAGTCGCCGAGCTTGATCTTCGTCTTCAGGGAGGATCCCTTCGGCGAGGTAGGCGACGAGCGGGTCCATCCAAGACGGCTCCGGGTCAATCGCCATCACCGCCCCAGCCTCGCCGATGCTCGGGCATCCAGGGTCTCCAGGTAGATTGCCCTCGATAGGTTGCGCGCCTCTGCGCCCACCAAGCGGGACAACCTGTCGGCCCTGGCATTTTCGCTTCTGGGGACCTGCTGGAAGTCGACACTGCCGAGGTCGGGAATGAGTGCTTGCACCTTCCGGACGTAGTTCTGCATGGTCGGGCTCCGGGCCTCGAACTCCCCACGGACCTGCCCGACCACCAGCTGGGAGTCGGTGAAGACCTTCAAACGCCGGATGCCGAGCTCCCCGGCGAGTTTGAGTCCCGCGACTAGGGCCTCGTACTCCGCCTCATTGTTGGTCACTGGAAATCCAAACCTCAAGGCATACTCGGCTATCACTCCATCAGGACTGGTAAGTACCAGCCCGGCCCCTCCACCCTCGGGGTTCGACGACCATCGATGTGAAGCGTCCAGGTCGGGAGGTCGAGGCTGGGCATTTCCGGCGGTCTAGGTTCCGCCACCTGCACCGTGCACTCAGCGAGGAAGTCCGCGAGCACCTGGGCCTTGATGGCGGGCCGAGGCTGGTAGCGGATGTCGAACTCACCGAGTTCTATTGCCCACTTCACCAGCCGTCCCGCATTCTCGGGGTTGCTGAGGATCTGTCGTAGTGGTTGATCAGTTAAGAGGGTGACAGAATGGGCCTGGAAATAGGGGCGGAGCCTCCTGGTCGCGGTCAGCAGCGCGAAGGCGATCTTTTCAGCCTTCGTATACCGCGCCTTGGCATCCCGTAGGACCCGGCTGATGTAGTACACGGGCTTCTGGAGCTTTGCCTCTTCCCGAACCAGCACCGCACTGACCGCGGTTGGGGAGACCGCCAGATAGAGGTAGAGCATCTCCCCTTCTTGCGGCTTGGACAGCAGGGGAGGAGACGCCAGGTATTCCTTGAGCTGGTCGAATGCTGCTTGACATTCGGCCGTCCAGAGGAAGTCTTTCGGGCGTTTTAACACCTTGAAGAATGGTTGGCAGCGTTCGGCCGATTTTGCCACAAATCGTCCGAGCGCGGCGACCCTTCCAGCGAGCTCCTGAACCTCCTTCACTTTGGTCGGAGGGGACATACCTTGGATGGCCTTGATTTTGTCTGGGTTGGCTTCGATACCCCGCTGGTTGACAATGAAACCGAGGAACCTCCCGGCCGAAGCGCCAAAGGCGCACTTCGCTGGGTTCAGCTTCATGCGAAACTTCCGCAAGGTGGTGAAAGTCTCCTCCAGATCCACGATGTGCTGGTCTGCCTGGCGGCTCTTCACCAGCATATCGTCCACGTACACCTCCATATTCCGGCCGATTTGCTCTTTGAAGATTTTGTTGACGAGGCGCTGGTAAGTGGCGCCAGCATTCTTCAGACCGAAGGGCATTACCTTGTAGCAGTACAGCCCCCGGTCTGTTATAAAGGCAGTTTTCTCCTCGTCCTGTGGGGCCATCATTATCTGGTTGTAACCGGAGAAGGCGTCCATGAAAGACAGCAGCTGATGTCCGAAAGTCGCGTCGACCAGTTGGTCTATCCGCGGAAGCGGAAAGCTATCCTTGGGGCACGCCTTGTTCAGGTCGGTATAGTCGACGCACATCCTCCACTTCCCGCTCGCCTTCCGGACAAGTACGACATTTGCCAGCCACTCGGGGTAACTCACCTTCCTTATGAATCCTGCCTCCAAGAGTTTGTCTACCTCCTGGTCGATCACCCGGATCCGATCCGGGGTACAGTGTCTCTTCTTCTGCTTCACTGGCCGGTGGGTCGGGTCGACGTTGAGGGCGTGAGAGATGACCTCCGAGTCGATCCCAGGTACATCGGCCGCCGACCAGGCAAATACATCGGCATTGGCTCGGAGGAATTCCACCAACCGGGCCCGAGCTCCCGGGTCGAGATTGGCGCCGACCCGGACCGCCCGGTCCCGGCGGCCTTCCTCGAGGGGAACTTCGACCACACCCTCGGCCGGCTCCCCTGCCGGCAAGGCCACCTCGTCTCTGGCATCAAGGGACTCGACGCTTAGGGCTTCTGGCGGGCTTCTTCCCTTTGAGGGTCGCTAAGAAACATTGCCGTCGCGGTCGGTTGGTCACCTCGGACCTCCCGATCCCGACCGTCGTGGGGGAACCGCATGAGCAAGTGGTACGTGGAGACCACCGCACGAAGGGCGTTCAGCCCGGGTCGTCCAGAGGATAGCGTTGTAAGCCGAGGGAACACGGACGACCAAGAACCCGAGTCGCACCGTGGCTTCTGCGGGTGCGACGCCCGCAGTCACAGGCAGCTCAACGAACACCTTCCACCGGACAGCGTCACCGGTGAATCCTACGAGGGGGTGGACATTTTGTGCAACAATTGTCTGGACAAGCCCAGCTTTTGGAAGGCCTCGTAAAACAAGATTATCAGCTGAGCTTCCACTATCCACAAGAACACGCCTTACATCATAGTTTGCCATGGTGAGGGAGATTACCATTGGCGTCATCGTGGGGGTCTGAACCCCCTTTACATCCTCATCACAAAAAAGTGATTACGTTCGCCGACCCTCTGCCTCTTTGCGACGGCCGCCCCCGACGCCTCCGTCGAGCCCCCTGCGTTCCTCACGGGTCGGGGTAGCCCCCAGTGATAGTGTGGATCACGCCCGCAACGGGTCGATTCTGCTCCGAGGCCCCGGAGGAGCGGGTCGGCCGGACGCGGGTCTGCGGGGACGATCGGTCGCTCACATATCGACCGAGACGCCCCGGCGGATGAGAGCCTCGATCTCGTCCCGAAGCTGGAAGCAGTCTTCCGTGTCAGTGGCCGTGATCTCGGTGTACTCACAGTACGCCCGGGAGGGCCTCTTCCAGGATCTTCCGCATCTGTCTCGGGGCCGGGAGAGGTTCTCCCGCCCCTTGATCTCCATAAGGATCTTAGCCGGGAGTCAGGGAGAGGGTGTACCGGTTGAACGTCGGGGCAGAGAACGAGGCGTGGGGCGCCGTGGTTCTTCGCCGGCGACGGGGCTTCTGCGCCGACGCTGGGGCGTCGGGCTCCTCCTCTGGCGTGCCTCTTTCCGCCTTTTCTTCCCAAGCTTTGGAGGGATCTCGGCGGCCTCCTTGCTCCGGTGGGCGGCCGCCTCCTCGGCGTCCGCATATGGTTCGCCCGGGACAACAGCTCTGGGAAGCTCCGCGGCAGGCGTTTGTCCAGGGGAGAAGGTGAGTCTGCCCT
Source organism: Phoenix dactylifera (assembly GCF_009389715.1). NCBI lineage: Eukaryota > Viridiplantae > Streptophyta > Magnoliopsida > Arecales > Arecaceae > Phoenix > Phoenix dactylifera. Next base: position 14,636,863 of record NC_052401.1, on the reverse strand, counting down.
TCCGGAAGCCACGCTCAGGGCTGAAAGAGCTACCTCCTGACTCAGGCTCCGGACCTCCAGCGTAGCCCTGTTGAAGCGGGTAAGATAATCCCGCAGGCTTTCTCCCTCGTTTTGCCGGGACATCAAAGAGGAGTCGGAGGACCAGTCGCCGCCGGCTACTGACGGCGAAATGAGTGACGAAGAGGCGAGTGAACTGGTCGAAGGACCGGGATTGAGTCAGCCTCCAGCCCGGCGAACTATGCCCTCGCCGGGCCACGGAGGGTTGCCGGAAAAGCCTTGCAGAGAAGGGGATCTGAGTGCTCCGTGGAGGAGCATAAGGGTCCTGAAACTCTCGACGTATCCCGCGGGTCGCCGCCCCGTCATAGGGCTCTATCGCCGTCATTTTGAACCCCCGGCGGATTCGGGGTCCGCAGGATCCTCGAGGCAAGCGCGGGCTGGGGAGGAGATCTCTAAGTCGGCGAAAGGGATCTTTGGGAATGGCCCTTCAGGACCTGGAGTTGCGGTGGGAGATCGTTCCACCCGCCGGTCTAGGGGAGCGCGACCGGTGGGTGGGAGACAAGGAGCGGCGAGAGGGGGACCGACTGAGAGCGCGGTTCCTCGAGATTAGGGGGTCTGGAACGCGCCCGGGGCCCGCCTCTCGGACCCCGCGCGGCTCCGTTGGAGGGTCCCGCAGAATGGAGCGTGCCTCGAGAATCCTCCTCGCCACCGCCGCGCTCATCCCCATTGGGAGAGGAGAGGAGCGCGGAGTTCGAGGAGGACAGGCGAATGTCAGGCCGCGGGCGGCTCCTTGAAGCCCGCTGCGGCGCTCCGAAAAAATCGCCACCCTGCAGATTCCTGCACCGCCTCCAGCGAGGGTTGCGAACCTGCTGGGGTTAGTTTGGTCGAACTGGGCGGCTTCGACCGTCTGAACGGGCGGTGGGGAGGTGGAGTGTTGCTGAGAGTGTGTTGGAGATGCAGCGGCCTTCCGGCCAGAGGCGTGAGAGGCCCCGCGACCGGAAGCATTGGAAGCTCCACGACCACCTCGCCGTGCCATTACGATCGCTCTGAGATCCGGCCCTCCTCTAGCGCCAACTGTTGCTGGGGGTTCAAACCGAGAACGATTGGCACAGCGGTGTGAACGGGGTTCCCTTGGAATTGCTTCGGTTGCGCTCCACCTTCCGCCGGGAAACCTGCAAGCAAGCCTCGCACCACCACCGGGGTAGTGGGGGCCCTCCGACGATCAAGTTAGGGAAGATCGAAGGAGAAGGAGAGGTAGCAGGTAAGATGATACTCTGGAAAATCTTGCTTACCCTCCCCCTTCCCCCCAGCCGCATATATACCAGGCTGGGGGTTCTTTTGGGGATTGGTCATCGTGTGGCGCGATGGGGTTGCCACTGACATGGCCGTTACA